>NC_061107.1:94021192-94111920 GCF_015104395.2 Macrobrachium nipponense
GTTGACTGTCAGAAATGAGGTGATTACTTTCTAAGTATTCAGTTAACTGGTTTGATACTATTTTTTCTAATATTTTAGATAAGACGGGAGTAAAGATATTGGCCTGTAATTAGAAATTTCGTCTCTATCTCCGTTTTTAAAATAAGGAACAACATGGGGATTTTTCCACGTTTCTGGGTAGATATTAGTTACGATAGATGTATTAATAATTATAGTAATGTAAAATAAAATTATATATAGTGTCTCTTTTATAAAACGGAGCGGTATGCCATCGGATCCGTACGCATTTGACTCTTTGAGAGAACTAATGACTAGAATGACAGTATCACAGTCAACAGTGGGACGGTTTTTTAAAAGAATATAAACTGATTGTTTGGGAATGTATTCATTTCATCGGTTTGTGCTCTTCTATATTCCTGGCCAGTTCTTCTGCGTTCTTTCATATGTCTTTCTTCCTACATTCGCAAAATACTCATTAAATTCTCTGCCTTGTCAGTTAAATCTTCATTTTCTATTGGAGATTCTTTGTTAGTATTATTGGGCAGAATTGAGCGCACTATTTTCCAGGAAGTACGTAAGTTATTCTTATTACTTTTAAGTTCGTTCCGTAGTAGTGTTTCATACTGATCCATTTCAATTTTTACTTCCTTCTTTTTCTCTTTAAAATTATTTCTCAATATTGTATTATTCCTATCTTTCTTGATATCGGTTTGTAATTTCTCTTATTATTATATTTTGTTTGATGTTATTAGTTATCCAGGGTTTAGGGGGGCGGGTGATTACTTTCGTTACTATTGGAGCACATTTATCAATACATTTGGTTAAAACATTCGTTAAAATTTGCACTTGAGAACTTACATTATCAGTGTTTAAAATACCATTCAAAGTGGGTGTTTCTTTCATCACCAAATTACAGATACTCACTTGGGAATAATTCTTAAGACATCGGAAAGTTTTATGAATGGGTTGTTTCTTAGGTTTACGTAAATTTTTTAGGGTAACTATGATAGCTTCGTGGTCGCCTACTGGGCTTGGAATAACGTCCGAATCGAGTACCATTTCCTATTATTAGTAATTAGTAAATCTATCAACGTTGCTGAGTCTGAAGTTACTCTGGTTGGTTTTGTAATGAGGTTGGTTGTAACTTTAGGTTATTTACAACTTTATTCATTTTGTTGTCTGTTTTGAGCAAGTCGTCGTTAAAGTCTCCAAGTATAAAAATAGGCTTGTTTCGTAAAATTACGTTTTTAAAAGAATCGGAAATATAATTAAAAGATGAAACATTTGCTTTGGGTGACGATATATACAACCTAAAATAATTGACGGTAATTTACGGTGTTGTACTGATAACCATTTAGCTTCAATGCCCTCCTGTTTTTCAATGCAATTATTTATCACATTTGCCTTTAAATAATCTTTGACATATATGACAAACTCCACCTCCTCGGCCATGGTCATCTCGATAAAGTTGATAAGAGGGAATATTAATATATGCATCATTCATATAAGGATATAGCCACGTTTCACTCACACATAAAATATCAAAATTGTCTTTTTCTAATAAATGTTCAACTACATGTTTATTGCTTAAAAGTGATTGTGCATTAATATATATAATAGTTATAAAATTACGGCGATTGGTAGACCTAAACTCTTCGGCACTATCATCTTGGCCATCTTTCTAGTTCTTTTGCAAAATACTACATAATTTGCTCTTATGACCATATTCGTGGCAGTAATTACATTTTAGTTTATGGTCGTATCTACAATTTGACTGTCTGTGGTTAAATTCACCGCAGTTGTAGCAAACCTCTTCCGTATGTCGGTCTATTGTCAGAAAAATTATTCTTGGGAGGATAACGATTAAAATGGTTCAAACTATTGTTTTTTTGTCTATTCCTAACACTATGAGTCTCAACTTGATCTCTCCTATTGTTTCCAGTTCTCAAATTATATGGCATTGGATGGCTGGGGTCACTTCCATATCTAAAGTTTCTATGGTTTCTTACATTGTGATTTCCATAGTTATTCTCTATTACAGATCTTTTTCCACCATTATTTTGTTTGTGTGCCATCCATTTAGTCTCATTCCAGTTTTCTCTAACAATACTACCCTGAGATGTGGATACGATTGCATCCAATAACCTGACTGCTCCTATTCTACTTAAATTATCATATGACAGACCATCTTTGTTATCATAGCAGTTTTCATCTATGTCTCCCGTTCCAAGCCTGAAATAGTTCTGGTCCCAATGAAATAACACCGTGTCTTGACACCAGCCAAGCAACTTAGTATTAAAATCATTAATTTTGTTAGCAAGATCATCTGATTTCAAGCTTGGAACAAGCTCACATATTTTAATGCTGATATGTTCATTTTTACTTCTCAACTCTGCGACAATTTCTCCAATTTCATCCAAAACCCTCCCTGATACATAATTTTCCCCAAGAATGTCCTGAGCACCACCATAGATAATACATTCGCTTAAGGGGTGATCCAGATTTTCCTTTATCCATGACTTAATTAGAGACATATTTGCTTCAGGGAGGGTCCTAATTAGAGTGTTTTCTTTAAAGTCACTTCTTCTTACTTCCTGTAAACTCGAATCTTCCTATAAGCAACGTTTTCTTCTCATCTAAATGGAACGAGTCTATCGCCATGACCATCACTTCCTTCGACACTCTTCTGTAATGCTTCTTGCAGTGTTTTGATTTTCTCCTCTGCTATAAAGACTAGAGTTTTAAGTTCTTGGATTTCCCTGTCCTTTTCTCTCAGGTTGTTGTTAATGACATAAAAGTTATCACTTGTTTCTGTTACGAATTTTTCAAATTTCCTTAGTAGTTCTGTATATCGTCGGTCTTCATTTTCCCCTTCTAGATCAGGTGACATTACCTGGTGTGTTGTTGCTGCTTCTAGTGGTGATCCTTGTAAGTTCGAATAATAAAGCATCAGTTTATCAATTAGTTTTTCCTTAGTCGTCCAAATCCCACTTATTTGTAATTGACTACAGAATTTTTGTATTTCACCTTTTGTGTAATTTCGATGTAGAACCTCCCAAGTTGGATTCCTTAAGGTAGACAACGGTGGATGATTTTTCGACGAGGTCCCACCTGTCGCTCCTTGTAAACACTTGATCGTTATTTCTTCTGTAGTTGTTCGACTGGACATTTTATATATTTGCTCACAGTGTAAATGTTCCTAAAATTAAAACGTATTTTAGAGGATAAGTGTACTGGTTTTAAAAAAAAAAGAATTTTCTTCATATGAGAAACAGCAATGCTATTCTGGAGAGTGTTAGTAGTGACGTAATCAGGTCTTAGTGCGCATGCGCAATTAGGGTAAATTTTGACCAGGAAGTCTGTACTATTCTACTAAAATCTTTAATAGTTTAATCAACTAAGTACAAAATAAAAAAAAGTAACCATTACGACACGATCACGTTCACTACACTTTCACAGACACAGTCCACACGTTTTTGTGGTCCAAAACACTGGATATTCCAAACAAATTAGGAGAATAAGGGAGCGTTTGTAATGGACGTTCTGATGTAAACAGACAGAGAGAGAGAGAGAGAGAGAGAGAGAGAGAGTGAGAGAGAGAGAGAGAGAGCTCCTGGAGCAAAAGAGAGAGAGAGAGAGCTCCTGGAGCAAAAGAGAGAGAGAGAGAGCTCCTGGAGCAAGAGAGAGAGAGAGAGAGAGAGAGAAAGCTCCTGGAGCAAGAGAGAGAGAGAGAGAGAGAGAGAGAGAAAGCTCCTGGAGCAAGAGAGAGAGAGAGAGAGAGAGAAGAGAGAGAGAGAAAGCTCTGGAGCAAAGAGAGAGAGAGAGAGAAAGCTCCTGGAGCAAGAGAGAGAGAGAGAGAGAGAGAGAGAGAGACGAGAGAGAGAGAGAGGCTCTGGAGCCAAGAGAGAGAGAGAGAGAGAGAGAGAGAAGGAGAGAAGAGAGAGAGAGAGAGAAGAGAGCTCCTGGAGCGAGCGAGAGAGAGAGAGAGAGAGAGAGAGAGAGCTCCTGGAGCAAGAGAGAGAGAGACCTTACCTTACAGACCTTACATCTTGTTCGGGTTGCCCCAGGTCCCTCAGTGTGAGGCACCTCTAATGTCTACCAGAGAGTTGCTAGTACATCTTCCGGTATATTTTGCATCTTCCAATCTTGGATGGTCTGGGATGCAGTTTAGATATTTGTCGAGCTTATTCTTAAACACATCTACGCTCACTCCTGATATATTCCTCAGATGAGCTGGCAACGCATTGAATAGACGCTGCATTATCGATGCTGGTGCGTAGTGGATTAATGTCCTGTGTGCTTTCCTTATTTTTCCTGGTATAGTTTTGGGCACTATTAATCTACCTCTGCTTGCTCTTTCTGATATTTTTAGTTCCATGATATTTTCTGCTATTCCTTCTATCTGTTTCCATGCCTGAATTATCATGTATCGTTCTCTTCTCCTTTCTAGACTATATAATTTAAGAATTGTAGTCTTTCCCAGTAGTCTAGGTCCTTAACTTCTTCTATTCTAGCTGTAAAGGACCTTTGTACACTCTCTATTTGTGCAATATCCTTTTGATAGTGTGGGTACCATATCATATTGCAATATTCAAGTGGACTACGAACATATGTTTTATAAAGCATAATCATGTTCAGCTTTTCTTGTTTTGAAGTGCCGTAACAACCATTCCCATTTTTGCTTTACATTTTGCCAACGAGTTGCTATTTGATCATTGCATAACATGTTCCTATTCATCATCACACCAAGGTCTTTACTGCTTCCTTATTTGTGATGGTCTCATTATTAGGTCCCTTATATGCATATAGCTTTCTTTCTCTGTCTCCATAATTTATTGATTCAAATTTATCAGAGTTAAATACCATCCTATTTACCTCTGCCCAATCATATACTTTGTTAAGGTCTCTTTTGTAGAGCGTCCTATCTTCATCACAAGTAATTTCTCTACTTATTCTTGTGTCATCTGCGAAACTACTCACTACCGAATCCTTCACATTATTGTCTATGTCTCAATCATAATAACAAACAGTATTGCAGCTAACACCGTACCTTGCGGCACACCGGATATTACCTGACTTCATCCGATTTCTCGTCGTTTGCAATAACTATCTGTTTTCTGTTGTGTAAAAATTCTTTTAACCATCTTCCTACCTTATCCACGATATTGTGTTTTCCTAATTTTCTTCGCTAATATATTATGGTCTACTTTATCAAAAGCTTTTGCAAAGTCTAAATAAACCACATCAGTTTCATTTCCGCTTTTCATATTTTTGAATATGTTCTCACGGTGGACTAACAGTTGGGTTTGTGTACTTTTTCCGGGTACGAAACCATGTTGTCCTTTATTAAACAAATTATTTTTTATTAAATGTTTCATAATATTTTTCTTCATTACCCTTTTCATACACTTTCATATATAATATGTGATGTTAGACTCACAGGCCTATAATACTTGCCTCTAGTCTTGATCCACTTTTGAAAGTAGGGGTAATATATGCTAATTTGTGCTCATCATAAATCTTGCCTGTATCTACACTTTGTCTTAATAATATTGCAAGTGGCTTTGCGATAGAATGAACTACTTTCTTTAACAAAATAGCAGGAATTCCATCAGGCCCTGCAGCAGCTCCATTTTTAATTTCATTAATAGCCTGCACAATATCAGCTTCATTAATATCTATGTCAGCTAAATATTCACTATTTTCATCCCTTACTTCTATATCATTATCTTCATTATCTATTCTAGGGGTGAATTCTCTCTTATAATCGTTCTGCCAGTATGTTGCAAATTTCCTTTTTTCATTCGTTAATCTCCCTTCAATCTCAGAGGGCCTATTTCTATTCTTCTTTTATTCATCTTCTTCGCATATGAGTATAATAGTTTGGGGTTTTGCTTGATATTTAATAGGGTTTTTTTCTTCCAAGTCCCAGTTTTTCATTTTCTTTTGATTGTATAATCTTTTGTTCTGCATTTTCTATCTTACTTTTTAGTTCTATAACTTTCCATGCATTTTTTTCTTTTGCAAGACCTTTTTTTCCACTTTCTGATTTTCTGGAACAAGATCCTTCTGTCTCTTGGTATGCATGAATGATGTTTACTTTTCTTCTTCGGTATATATTTTTCCACTATTTTCTCTCCAATATTTTATATATATCTCCGTATTTACCTTATGTTCATCACAATGTTACGAAAATGTTATCCCAATCTTTGTTTAATTCTTCATTAATTTCTGACCATTTTATATTTTTTACTGTAGAAGTTGTATTTTTCCATATCCTTCCCACTTTTTCATTTCTTGCTTATCTCTATTTTCACTTCCTTTGGAATGAACTGTTAATTCTATGACATTATGGTCTGAAATATTCGCATTATAAACTATTATTTCTTTAAACATAATTCATCTCGTTCACAAATACTAGGTCTAAAGTATTTTCCTTTCTTGTTGGCAGGTGATTTATTTGTTGAATGTTGTATTCTAGTAGCATATCTAATAGCTTTTCAAATTGCCTCTTATCTTCTGCATACTATTACTCTCTTTTTCTATATGTATAAAGTACAACCACAATCTCCTATTCGTTCTTTCCATTCTACGAAAGGAAAGTTGAAGTCACCAGATAGGAGAATAGTCCAGTCCTTGTGATTTCTACATATATCATCCAATTTTTCAATTATTAAGTCAAACTCTTTAGTATTAGGAGTCTATATATTACTATGTTCATCAATTTTTCAGATTCAAATTCTACCGCTATTAGTTCACATTCTGAGTTACTATATTTCTCATATATTTTTCCTTGTTTTTTGTCTTTCCCATATATTGCGGTTCCCCCTTGATCTTATTTTTTCTATCTGATCTATAAGTTTGGAACCCTTTTATTTGATCATCATTACCCAGTCTCTTGGGAATACCAGGTTTCACTTATATCATTATATCTATTTTCTTTTCATTTTGGGTTAGTTCTTCTAAGTACTCTATTTTCTTTTTGTTTTTAGTTACTCTAACTAAAACCCTGCGCATTCATCACTATGATGGTTTGCGTGTTTTCTCCTTCATTTAATACTGGTAGTAATAAGGATTTTCCCATGTCTCTTTCCTGTTCTGGTATGTTGTTCTTTTTTTCATTTCCAGAAATTCTGACATTAAAAATCCAACTTTTCCATAATATTTGATCTTCCTTCATCATAATTATTCATTTTGTGTCTGAATCTGCAATTTTCTCCGTTTCTGCAATATCCTCTTGCATAATAAATACAGTTATTATCTCTTGAGTAGAATTTCGGAGCTGATGCTTTGAAATTTTTTGCTGACACCTCTGCATATCTCATTGGTGGTTTGCTTTGCTCTTTTACCTGATATTCTTGATTTCTCTCTTTATTTGTTTCTTTCTTATTTTGGATTATTACTTGGTTGGTTATTTATTTGATTATGATTCATGGCTACAGGGTGCATATATTTGCATTTTTTGTCGAACTTACATCCTTTTTTTCCTTCTTTTAGGTTTTTACCATATTTTTGGTTTATGCAGATCTCTGCAATCATCCCCATATCCATCTAAGTATGCACATTTACCATATATTTCATAGTTTTGACTATCTTAGGATGTTTGTAGTAACATCTTTCTCCAAATCTGCAATTCCCTCTTTTCAAAAGGTTGCAGATTTTGTCTTTCTTGTCTATTTTTTCCTCTTTCCCGTCATTGTATAGATCTGGGTAGAGCCTCTTCGGGATTTGCTTTTCTGTGTCATATCGTAATTTATTTCTTCGTAGGTATGCTGCTTTATTGCCTCATATGTAGTATCAATGAGTATCTCTGCATCCATACTTTTATCTTGTTCTTGTTTTTCCTTATTTTTTTCTCGTCATTTCATTTTTGTTTACTTCTCTTCCGTTTTCCTTCTTCTTCTTCTTTTCTTTCTTCCTCTTCCTCTTCTTCTTCATCCTCAACTATTTGTACATTCAATCTTGATTTAATAACATTGTCTATCCATGATAGACATGTTGAACAAAAATTCTTGTATCTTTTCTCAAATCTTGTATTACCTCAGCACACTGTGGATGGGTCGGAATGTTGCATGCAGGTTTTGTGGATTGACTATGCTATACCAAACCTTACACAGTTTGCTGATGCTTTTGGCATTCTTTTTCCTAATGCATCAATTAGGATATTCACAAGATTCACCTTATTCATTTTCTTGTCGGAATATGTTTGGTTTATGTATATTTTCTTTATGAGTCTCTTGACCACTTGGATTTTATTTGGAACTTCTTCACTTATTTTCAAGATGTTTTCATTAGATTTGTTCCAGTTTGAAGGATTATATCCTTCTAATATATCTATGAAGCTTTTGTATCTTTTTGGTTAGGACTGTTGCTGATTTCATAGATGAGAAATGCCAGTTCCCTTCCTGCTACCTCATCGTATTGCGAATCTGCTTAGAGAGAGAGAGAGAGAAGAGAGAGGAATGACAGGGAGAGAGAGAGAGAGTGAGAGAGAGAGAGAGAGAGAGATCTCCTGGAGCAAGAGGAGAGAGGAGAGAGAGAGAGAGAGATCTCCTGGAGCAAGAGAGAGAGAGAGAGAGAAGATCTCCTGGAGCAAGGAGAGAGAGAGAGCGGAGAGAGATCTCCTGGAGCAAGAGAGAGAGAGAGAGAGAGAGAGAGATATCTCTGGAGCGAAGAAGAGGAGAGAGAGAGAGAGAGAGAGATATCTCCTGGAGCAAGGAGAGAGAGAGAGAGAGAGAGATATCTCCTGGAGCAAGAGAGAGAGAGAGAGAGAGAGAGATATCTCTGGGAGCAAGGAAGAGAGAGATCTCCCTGGAGCAAGAGAGGAGAGAGAGATTCTGGAGAAAAGAGAGAGAGAGAGAGAGAGATATCTCCTGGAGCAAGAGAGAGAGAGAGAGAGAGAGAGAGAGATATCTCCTGGAGCAAGAGAGAGAGAGAGAGAGAGAGAGAGAGATCTCCTGGAGCAAAGAGAGAGAGAGAGATGAGGAGAGAGAGATCTCCTGGAGCAAGGAGAGAGCAGAGAGCATATTGAGAGATAGAGAGAGAGATCTCCGGAGCAAGAGAGAGAGAGAGAGCAGAGAGAGAGAGATCTCCTGGAGCAGAAGAGGAGGAGAGAGAGAGAGAGATCTCCTGGAGCAAGAGAGAGAGAGGAGAGAGAGAGAGAGAGATCTCGAGCAAGAGAGAGAGAGAGAGAGAGAGAGAGATCTCCTGGAGCAGAGAGAGAGAGAGAGAGAGAGAGAGAGATCTCCTGGAGCAAGAGAGAGAGAGAGAGAGAGAGAGAGATCTCCTGGAGCAAGAGAGAGAGAGAGAGAGAGAGAGAGATCTCCTGCAGAAGAGAGAGAGAGAGAGAGAGAGATCCTGGAGCAAGACAGAGAGAGAGAGAGGAGAGAGGAATCCTGGAGCAAGAGAGAGAGAGAGAGAGAGATCTCCTGGAGCAAATAGAGAGAGAGAGAGACATCTCCTGGAGCAAATAGACCTTACCTTACAGACCTTACATCTTGTTCGGGTTGCCCCAGGTCCCTCAGTGTGAGGCACCTCTAATGTCTACCAGAGAGTTGCTAGTACATCTTCCGGTATATTTTGCATCTTCCAATCTTGGATGGTCTGGGATGCAGTTTAGATATTTGTCGAGCTTATTCTTAAACACATCTACGCTCACTCCTGATATATTCCTCAGATGAGCTGGCAACGCATTGAATAGACGCTGC
This sequence comes from Macrobrachium nipponense, assembly GCF_015104395.2. NCBI lineage: Eukaryota > Metazoa > Arthropoda > Malacostraca > Decapoda > Palaemonidae > Macrobrachium > Macrobrachium nipponense. The sequence continues at coordinate 94,030,900 of NC_061107.1, forward strand.
ATTATCGATGCTGGTGCGTAGTGGATTAATGTCCTGTGTGCTTTCCTTATTTTTCCTGGTATAGTTTGGGCACTATTAATCTACCTCGCTTGCTCTTTCTGATATTTTTAGTTCCATGATATTTTCTGCGATTCCTTCTATCTGTTTCCATGCCTGAATTATCATGTAGCGTTCTCTTTCTCCTTTCTAGACTATATAATTTTAAGAATTGTAGTCTTTCCCAGTAGTCTAGGTCCTTAACTTCTTCTATTCTAGCTGTAAAGGACCTTTGTACACTCTCTATTTGTGCAATATCCTTTTGATAGTGTGGGTACCATATCATATTGCAATATTCAAGTGGACTACGAACATATGTTTTTTTTATAAAGCATAATCATGTGTTCAGCTTTTTCTTGTTTTGAAGTGCCGTAACAACATTCCCATTTTTGCTTCTACATTTTGCCAACAGAGTTGCTATTTGATCATTGCATAACATGTTCCTATTCATCATCACACAAGGTCTTTAACTGCTTCCTTATTTGTGATGGTCTCATTATTAGGTCCCTTAATATGCATATAGCTTTCTTTCTCTGTCTCCATAATTATTGATTCAAAATTTATCAGAGTTAAATACCATCCTATTTACCTCTGCCCAATCATATACTTTGTTTGTTAAGGCTCTTTGTAGAGCGTTCCTATCTTCATCACAAGTAATTTCTCTACTTATTCTTGTGTCATCTGCGAAACTACTCACTACCGAATCCTTAACATTATTGTCTATGTCTTCAATCATAATAACAAACAGTATTGCAGCTAAACCGTACCTTGCGGCACACCGGATATTACCTGGCTTCATCCGGATTTCTCGTCGTTTGCAATAACTATCTGTTTTCTGTTGTGTAAAAAATTCTTTAACCATCTTCCTACTTTATCCACGATATTGTGTTTTCTAATTTTCTTCGCTATATATTATGGTCTACTTTATCAAAAGCTTTTGCAAAGTCTAAATAAACCACATCTGTTTCATTTCCGCTTTTCATATTTTTGAATATTGTTCACGGTGGACTAACAGTTGGGTTTGTGTACTTTTTCCGGGTACGAAACCATGTTGTCCTTTATTAAACAAATTATTTTTATTAAATGTTTCATAATATTTTTCTTCATTACCCTTTCATACACTTTCATAATATGTGATGTTAGACTCACAGGCCTATAATTACTTGCCTATAGTCTTGATCCACTTTTGAAAGTAGGGGTATATGCTAATTTGTGCTCATCATAAATCTTGCCTGTATCTACACTTTGTCTTAATAATATTGCAAGTGGCTTGCGATAGAATGAACTACTTTCTTCACAAAATAGCAGGAATTCCATCAGGCCCTGCAGCAGCTCCATTTTTAATTTCATTAATAGCCTGCACAATATCAGCTTCATTAATATCTATGTCAGCTAAATATTCACTATTTTCATCCCTTTTTACTTCTATATCATTATCTTCATTATCTATTCTAGGGGTGAATTCTCTCTTTATATCGTTCTGCCCCAGTATGTTGCAAATTCCTTTTTTTCATTCGTTAATTTCCCTCATCTTCAATTCTCAGAGGGCCTATTTCTATTCTTCTTTTATTATCTTCTTCGCATATGAGTATAATAGTTTTGGGGTTTTGCTTGATATTTAATAGGGTTTTTTTCTTTCTTAAGTCCGTTTTTCATTTTCTTTTGATTGTATAATAAATCTTTTGTTCTGCATTTTCTATCTTACTTTTAGTTCTATAACTTTCCATGCAGTTTTTTCTTTTGCAAGACCTTTTTTCCACTTTCTGATTTCTGGAACAAGATCCTTCTGTCTCTTGGTATGCATGAATGATGTTTACTTTTCTTCTTCGGTATATATTTTTCCACTATTTTCTCCAATTTATATATATATCTCCGTATTTACCCTTATGTCATCACTTACGAAAATGTTATCCCAATCTTTGTTTAATTCTTCATTAATTTCTGACCATTTTATATTCCCTTACTGTTAGAAGTTGTATTTCCATATCCTTCCCACTTTTTCATTTCTGCTTATCTCTATTTTCACTTCCTTTGGAATGAAACTGTTAATTCTATGACATTATGGTCTGAAATACTCGCATTATAAACTATTATTTCTTTAACATAATTCATTCTCGTTCACAAATACTAGGTCTAAAGTATTTTCCTTTCTTGTTGGCAGGTGATTTATTTGTTGAATGTTGTATTCTAGTAGCATATCTAATAGCTTTTCAAATTGCCTCTTATCTTCTGCACTACTATTACTCTCTTTTTATATGTATAAGTACAACCACAATCTCTATTCGTTCTTTCCATCTACGAAAGGAAAAAGTTGAAGTCACCAGATAGGAGAATAGTCCAGGTCCATGTGATTTCTTTTACATATATAATCAATTTTTCAATTAATTAATTCAAACTATTTAGTATTAGGAGGTCTATATATTACTATGTTCATCAATTTTTCAGATTCCAAATTCTACCGCTATTAGTTCACATCTGAGTTACTATATTTCATCATATATTGGTTTTTCCCTGATGTGTTTGAATATACCTCCTTTCCCCCAAATGAGAGAGAGAGAGAGAGAGAGGAAGAAGGGAGAGGAGAGAGGGAGAGAGAGAGAGGGAGAGAGAGAGAGATGCGGTCTGAGAGAGAGAGAGAGAGAGAGGATCTCCTGGAGCAAATAGAGAGAGAGAGAGAGAGAGAGAGAGAGAGAGAGAGAGAGAGAGAGAGAGATATCTCCTGGAGCAAATAGAGAGAGGAGGAGAGAGATAAATAATCTCCTTGGAGCAAATAGAGGAGAGAGAGAGAGGAGAGGAGAGAGAGAGAGAGAGAAGAGAGAGAGAGGAGAGAGGAGATTCCTGGAGCAATACAGAGAGAGAAGAGAGAGGAGAGAGAGAGAGAGAGAGAGAGAGAGAGAGAGTCTCCTGGAGCAAGTACAGAGAGAAGAAGGAGGAAGAGAGAGAGAAGAGGAGAGGAGCGAGAGAGAGAGAGAGAGAGAGAGATCTTTCTCTCTCTCTCTTTGTCCCAGTAGAGGGAGGGAGAGAGAGATCTTCCTCTACTGGGGCAGAGAGAGAGAGATATTCCTCTACTTGGGCAAAGGGAGAGTGAAGAGAAATAAAACATGACAATAGATATGAATCCATACTCCTTCCAAAGGCCTGTAGAGATAACTTTTGGAATGCCTTTGCGTTAACGGTTAGGCTCCGAATCACCAACTTCAAAACTAGAAAAATAACAAAACTTTCTTTGCTTGTCCCAGACCTGTCCCATTTAAGGGGTAAAATTCAGGAATTTTTTGGTCTGTGGCAAGAAGTTAATCCTAGCTTTAATTATAAAATCGGAAAAAATCAGCGAAGGGTGCAGTCAGTTGGGCTCATATGAGGATGAACCCTTGCTTAACTAAAATTTACTTATGTATGCATATCACACTGTATTCCCACTGGAAGATTAGCTTTATATCACACTGCATTCCCACTGGAAGATTGGTGTTATATCACGCTGTATTCCCACTGGAAGATTAGTGTTGTATAATTGAGTCACAATAATATATATCAAATGGCAGAAAATAGTCATTGATATTATTTGATTCACCGAAATGATTGTTTGGTGCCACGAGTTTCATTTTCAGTTCTACTACTTTTGAAATACTACTTGACCTTCTTGACCGAATGTCGACAATCTGTTAGAAAGTTGATCCGCTAGTCAGAAAATACTTACCAGAACTAAGGATCCTAGAATAAGACTCCCTGTTCGTAGGTCGAAACAGCAACATCCTCTGGGCTCCCACACCATCTTGTCTGTAAATGTCAAATTAGAAGTTTCAGTACAGCTGATTATGCTATGCTTATAGATTTAAGATTTAAAGCATTCATCTAAAGCTAATTGGCTCAAAGGAAGTACAGGAACGAGAAAAAGCAGCGTCACCTCTAGTATTTTTCTCACCTCATTAGTGAGGAAAGGTTTCTTTTAAATCAATGAGAATTGGTGAACGATGTCGAGGGTCTCAAGAAATTAACCATTCTTACCTCCAAACTGGGCATGTTTGCTAAATTAAGCCTCTTGAAAAAACTTGAGTAGTCATACCTAATACAGATTGCAAAGAAATGCACTAAAACATACGAACCAGTTATATTTTATGCCCGAATTACTCAAGTTAACTTACAGTGGAGGATAGAACACTGAACGAAGTCTTTAGTCAGTCCATTAAATGAAATAATCCACTTCATCCGGAATTATATATTTTACCTTATTGCATAATACGTTGTATAATTATTATTCTTCCTTACTGTATTCCTAATATAATTCAAATAATTCCTGATGAATAAGGAACTTTGTACGCGAATTAAGTCATGTATAACGCGAAAATTTAATTCTCCACCAAATTGGGTTCAAACTAATTCTACAAAACTACAAACGCAATACCCGAAATTTTTTTCTAAAACAGTTAAATGCACTTGGCGGAAAACAATCAATAAATTACTTTAATAAAAACACCAAGGCAGCAAAATGCAACCTGTGAATCAAACGACAAAAACAGTAAAGTTCCTTGAAAAAAGGAAGCAAAGGTAAAGAACTTCTTTCACAAGAACTTCTTTCTTCAAGATCGAATTCCTTGGAAAAAAAAATTGTTTATGTTAAGAGGATAAACTGTAGATGGTTATGGTTTTATTGTGTAATTTTACACATTCTTTTGTCATTTTGCATAACTTATTGCTTTTCTTCCCCGGGATAACAACGCATTTTCAATATCACTAAAGTTTTCTCAAAGAATATTTTTCGGTTGTATGCACAAAAAGTAAAAAGTGGGTAACTAGATGCATGTAGCCCCCTAAAAACTAAACATAGCTTCAACAAAACTACTCATCAGTCATAATCGGTCACTTAACACTAATCTTCACCACATGACTAACAGATATACACCTTTTTTTCTGTTCAGATGATTGGGATAAGAATAGCATACAAATTAAGACTTTCTAAAACTTCAGTTACTAATGACCACCTGAAAATTAGCCCTCCCTCCCTCCCTCCCTCCATGATTGTCAACAACCAACCCTCATCCGTATACACATCCCCACATACATAAAGGTCATCGCACCATCGCGTGCAGTTTATTTGTTCCATTTTGTTAACTTTGGCAGATCATCAGTTTTTCTTTGGTCATTCCCATCAGTTTTTCTTTGGGCATTCCCATCAGGTAAACAACACTTATCCAGTCTGCATCACTTGAAGCGATCTTCCTGTATGCTTTATCTTTCGTGGTTTGTAACAAAAACTTTGTCAACGTATAGCAGATGTTTTGGCACACTAATCCCCCATAGTTGAAGTATCGTGAATAGAAATCATGGTGTGTTTGGCGGTAAAATGTTTTTATTGCTACACTTAATCTTTCAGTCTCATAGAAATACCTTAGTTTGAAAAACAAAACCCACAAAATCACTGTGTATAACTTGTTTACTTATAAGTAGTTAAATTTCCTTTTACTCCACACTTTAGTACTTTCATGCTCCATCTGTGGCCCATTTTCAAGAGATGTGTAGGTTGTCAGCCTGGGTCAAGGCCCAGCAGTCTTCAGAAGTAAATACCTTAGTTCTGAATATCTAACGTCCTGCCTTTCAAGATAGCTGCAGTTTTACCATTCACGTGACTTTTTTGGGAGAACTAGGTAATAACTCCGCATCGGGGATTTCTTTGTTAGAGTTTCCTGTAGTACTTGGGGGGTCAACTATAATTAACCCCCAGGGGCTAGTACTAAACACTTGCGAAATACATTTGACGCCCTAATCCCTAGTGGCTGTCGCATTCGCGGGAACGTTCCATGTATTCCGTGCCGAGTTATTGCTCAGAATTACCGATTATTTTAACTTTTTCGACAAATTATGAGTAGACCATTATCAAGGCATTAGAGGTAATCTCCAGCTCGTACTCTGTATTATTTAAAGTTAAAATGATAAACAGTAAAGCTCCAAACATCCTAATTTTTATATGATTTCCGCACCTTTCTAAATAAACACTTTATACCCTCTACTTTTCTTCTATAATTATTCCTGTTCTTTCACCATCCCTTCAAGTATTCTGCGCAAAAAACATCACTCCCACTTCATTCATTTAAACTCATCAACTCATTGGATTACAGATAATTTCAACAGCTGCCCCCCGAAAAACTAGTCGCAAGACACTGAAATGAGTGTTTGTGTGATGCTTTCCCTAATTATCTGAAATGGCAGTTATGCAAAAAAAACTTTTGATTAGGGTCATGTTTAGTCCTATTAACCGACAACAGTTGCATTTTACTTCATGAAACATTAATCTAAGACAACAAGAGTACTTAAGAGTTCAGTAGGTTACAAGTTTAGCAGAAAAAATTATAAATAGGATTAAATCAAACATTTGTTTGAAGCAACATTTAGGTGTATTTGGCTTTCTTTTGCTGTCGTCTTGTTCTTGTTTTATATTTTTCCTTTCTTCCTTTCTGTGCGTTTGTGTGCGAGTGTGTATCCTAGCAGTATTATTGAAAGTGAAGCTGCCATTTCCCTCAAAAACCGGACTATAAAGCTGATTTCGAAAGAAAAATACTATAATTTGTAGTATCTATACCATTAAGATTTTTCCATAACACTGTTAATAGCTTCAGCAGCTACACACTGCAAACGATAACTTTTCTTACCGCAAATAACAACACCGGTAACTCAGACGTTTTGAAACTCTAAACCAGTATATTGCACTTTTGAATCGGTTCGGGCAGCCCAAAATGCTGCAGTATGTACTGTCTGAAAGAAATGTCCAGGTAGACCCCGAAAAAAATCCCCAAGGCCTTACTGATAACCTGGATCAAATTGGGTTTAGCAGAATTTTGCCATTACAAGATGTCATCGCTCTTCCTGTTCAAGAGTCGAATAGTATTTTTCGTAGTGTAATAATAATCATAAACATAGTTAAGTCGCAATGATTTCTATTTTTTTTTTTTTTTTTTTTTTTTTTTACTTCTCTACTCCGCTATTTTTCATATATTTTAGTTTCCTGTTTTCCTTAATTATTTGCCTTACACAAATGTATTCCGCAATACTTCTTTGTTTTTCTCTTTTATAACGTACGGACAATAGTAATGACAGTAACCAACGGTGTCACTGATAAATAGGAAAGGCTTTTGCTACTGGACAAAGAAACATTTTAACTGGGCAATGACAGAATATGTTTATCAAACCTGAACATTATGATAGTATACGTTCACATTCACATGTATGTTTGTAAATATGCATGTAATATATTTAATATAAAAAGCAACCCTAAAATTAAATTGTTAAATAAAAGATTACTAAAATTTTCATATTAACAGACCTTATTCCTCGAAGTTCCGTTGCTGAGCGCTGACTGCTGTATGACAAAAAAGTAAACTTAGAAGGGTGTGGTTTAGGCTATATACAAGGGCGTAGACTAGGAATAATTGTTCAAAGAGGGAACAAGCTTTTTGATCGCTAAGGATTCAAGACTAGGGAAGTGGCGCTCGTGTTGGCTGGTTAGTATAATCCTAAAATCATTATAGTTTATTCTACCTTTGCCTAGTTTTGTATGATTTATAATATTTGATGCTTGAGGGTTGGACAACTTGCGCCCAGTACGAGAGCTAACGCCAATATGTGCGTCACATCTGACTTGAAACAGTGGGCGCGTGTTTTCCCGTATGTCTGACAATGGCAGTGGCAACAAGTAAATGAATAAACAAAACCTACCTCCAATAATCCTTGGGTTCATAAATTTGAGCTTCACGTCAACTGCAGAAAAATAATTTGTTAAAATCCTTTTTGGATTGTGTGGGAAAGAGGTGTCATATATGAATGGAAAACTTATATAGTATATTAATTTTTGTGCCAAGTGCGCGGTAGCCGGAGGGTGAAAGGACTTATTCAGTGTTTTCTTAACATATTTTGAAATAAATTGAATGGATAACAGTTGGATTTAAAATTATCCCAGAGAAAACCTATTTTCTTGTGAAAGAAATTCCAATTAGATGTACGTATGTGTGATGTCCCTGTGGACGAGAGTGGACGGGGAATTCAATTTGAGAAGTAAATATTATGCGAAAGACCTGCAAAGGTTTTTTTTTTTTTTTTTTTTTTTTTTTTTTGAGAAGCACCGGTATGAAATCTGTTGTCATCACGGATGATGATGGTGTTTAACAAGATCATCAGTTGTTATTTTCTAATTCATAAGTAAATTTAATGTTATTATTTTGTGAATTAACATACCGTAAAAAAAGGTCACAGTGGTGACGGTCTTTGACAAAGGACAAAAGTGTCGTCAACAGAACGGCAATAAAATAAAGGCTTAAACACCGAGGGACAGCTGTCCTGTCCACCAGCTCTCTCTCGAATTTATGTATAACAATATCAGCAAATATGCTGCTCAGTGGATTACCCATCCCAACACCTTCCACCTCCATGTAAACTTCACCATTACAGCGGTGGTGGACTCAGCCACGGCCCATGAAACTCTTAGCCGAGGCCCATGAAACTTAGCCACGGTCCGGTAGAGGCCTGTGTTGTTGGTACCTAAAGCCGTGCCATAAGTACAATTATGGCTAACTTAACCTTGAATAAAACATGAAAAATAATGATTGAGGCCAGAGGGCTACAATTTGGTATGTTTGATGATTGGAGGGTGGATGATCAACGTACCAATTTGCAACCGTCTATCCCCTGAAGTTTTTAAGATCTGAGGGCGGACAGAAAAAGTTCAGACGAATAAACAAAGCCGGCACAAGTTTCCTTTTACAGAAAACTAAATCTATACTAGAAAGTCAAAAGCAAAGAAAGTTGTTACACGACAAAATTAAAGGTGTAACAAGAACAAAATCAAACTAAATACTGGAGAAACCCTTCATAAAGATATAAGAGAATAGTAATCTGAAGATGTGATAAAACCAGATATAAGAAGGACAACGAGAAATCAAACAAAAAAGAGCAGGGAAAATCAGGTACAATATGGTGGAAAATTACGCAACAAAAGTCATAGAAAGACCTGGATAAAAATATGTTGTGGGAATCTATACAAACTTGTGAAAGATAAAAATTCAATAAAAATGAAACATGAAATTCAGAGGTACAAGTAACTGTGCGCAATTTGAAGAAAATAATTGACAAGAAAGCCCAAGAATTATCGTCTTAATGTCATATTGAGATTTTAAAAAATGTTTCGAGGAAAATATTTAATAACGGAAATCGGGTACAAATTTGAATTGATAAACTTCACTGAAAACGTTGAAAGTGGAAGTTGACTTAGTGATGGGACATAAAAAGGAGAAAACCCAACTGAAGGATGAACAAATTTAAAGAAAATATAAGTAGAACAGAAGAGAATCAGGCAATAAACAGGAGAACAATAAAGAATGGACCAAGAGAGAGAGAGAGAATTATGACACTTGACTGGGCAGAAACAAGAACACGAAGGCAATGAATAAAAAGTGACAAAAGGAAATGGCGGTGATAATACGAAATCCGTGCCAGATAAGGAGAGGGTCAAAGGAAATATGTTATAACAGAATATATGAAGAGAGAGAGAGAGAGAGAGAGAAAGGGGTGTCGGGGCGAGGGTGATGACATGTAACCGGAGAGAAATTAGAACATTACGCAAAATGCTAAGAGAGTGGAATTAAGTGCCAAACGAAAGTGGTGGTGATAAAACGAAATGCGAGCCAGATAAGGAGAGGATCAATGAAAATAGGCAATATACGTGAAATCAAGATGTCTGATCCCTGGAGACAAAAAAAAAAAAAAAAAAAAGGGGGAGATTTATCTTCCTTCCACTTGAGGTTACTCTGAAGGGTCAGGTTACAGCATGACGAGGCCAAAACAAGTCTCTTGAGATGTCTTTTGCCTTTAACGAGAAGAGGAGATGGTGGTCTGCTAGTTTGTCCACCTGTCACTCTATTTTTGGCTTTTTTTATTGTGACCGTTCATTTCAATTCTAGTAATAAGAATTATCCATGTAAACATTTGAAAAACACACCCAAGAAATTTCAAAGAATTCAAAAACATGTCGGTAAAATTAACTTAGAAAAAGGCTTAAAAGTGTATCGCAGTTTATATGTGATGATACGATAAGTCTTCTTATTCGTCAGCCTGTGAATGCAACCTTACTTTCCCTTTTATCTTCCTTTCATTAGATGGAAGGGTCACTTTTACGTCTTACGAGTATAATCACGCCCTGAATATATATATATATTATATATATATATATATATATCTATATATAATTATAATTATATATAGATTATATATAAGATATATCATATATATCTGTTTGTTACTACCTGTTGTCGTTTACTGAGAAATGTATAATCACATTGGCTGGGACGTCCATATTCATGAATGTTCATCAAAACGACAATACATGTCAGCATTGTCAAACCTTCCACTGAAATATCTCCTTCATCAGTTAAGCAAAAGGCAGAACGTCCCTAGAAACGAATCTGCTATTTGGAAAAGAGGTGGATTTTATTATTATTATTATTATTATTATTATTATTATTATTATTACATACATGAAAGGTGGAAACTGCAGCAAGTTAAGTTAAAGAATCCAGACATCTAGATGAGTACCTTCTACAGTGCACCGCACAAGGCACTCTGTAAGCTGTATTCCCACTTGTGGAACAAGGTAGAAAGATGATTATTTTTTGCTCTGCTCAATCGGAATCAAATTTAAGCCTTAGGGAGGGATACACAGTGAATAAATGGAGGGTTATGTAAGCCCACTGATCTTTCGCACGTTTTGTCTGTTCTTTGATTCTCCCGCCTACAATTTTTCGTCCGTTACCAGTCATAATTTTATTTTTAAAAAAAAGCTTTATACTTTAACTAACAAACTCCAGTACTTTTTTATCTGGTGCCGGCTTTTCAACTGTTCCTTGTTTTCTTATTTTTTTTTTATTGTTACATCTTTATTTTGGTAATTTCACGATGATACACTTAGACTATTTAACCTGCTGTTTATTTGAAAAATTTTATTGATATAATTGAATCTAGAAGCTTTAATTCCGAATATATCATCTTTAACAAAAAATATCATCCTTAACTCGTGAACAGTCAATACTTGTTTGATTATAGGTACCATAAACTATACGAGAGTGAAACTATTTCATGCTTGGCAGATTGTGAAAGCAGTGAATTGTGTAAAATTAGCCCCTTCATGCACCCAATTTTTAAAGAAGTATATAGAGCCCACATCATAACCATCACTATAAGACTGATAGTTTAGATTCAACGAAAAAACTGAGATAAAGGATTTTTGTCCGATTAAAACTTTACCACCACGAGCAGATATTCAGTTTAGAAAGTCTCCTGATTTCTGAGAAATTCCATGCTTACCCAGATTACGTGTTTCTAGAAGATGTGCGACACATGGTCTTCTCCTGAGATATTCAGATATCCGAGTAGGTTCAGACGTTCGGGTGTATTTGAGGGCATCTATAAGGCATTTAAGAACATCCTTAGGCAGTTGGGATTTTTATATAAAAAAAAAAAAAGTTTGAGACATCTGAAGAACGTAGCGACAGTTCGGCGAGGGTCCGAAAACGTCAGGGATATGTTAAAAGCAACTCGTGTTTTATAGAAGAATGTGAATATGTTTCTGAAACCAGTGATGAGGACCTCTTCAACCTGGCTCCGATAAATCTGGTGCCTGAGATATTCTGGCTGTCCTGTTAATCTCATTTGGTTTCGGAGAAATATTTCAGAGTATCTATATTTACTTGAGACTTTCTTCGATATTCCTTAATTACTTTTGAGGTATGGTAGATATTGGGCATCTAAAACTCTCTAACTTTTGATGTTCCTGATACATTAAGAATACCCATAGACAAAAATTTCATGGTAGATCTATCTCATACATTTATCCTATTTACTGCCCCGTAAGGCATGTCTTGAAGTCAGATCATCTTATATCAAACCAGTTTGCGTCGAAATAAACACGAGCAACCTACGGTGACGCTTTCTCTCACTTAAACAAATAAACGAGAAATTAGTAAATAGCGGCCGCGTAATTTCTACTAAATCTACTTCAAAACTTCATCCAGACGTTGTAGATGCGACAATGAAAGGTTAATTATCAATTACATAATAACAAAGGCGTATTAGTATTTCCATATTCAAAATATCAGAAATTGTATTCTCTCTCTCTCTCTCTCTCACTCTCTGTCTCTCTCTGAAGATATATATATATACACGTATCTTCTGGGAAAATTTGAAGGAAATGAAATAATAGCTTCTCGCAAGCGCATGAAATATTCTCTGACAAGGACCCCGCGATGAAGCTGAAATTACAAACTTGCAGAGTCAAGAACTGGGGCTACATGCCAACTGCACGCTCTGATCATGAGAAACAACCGCACGAGCTAAAGTTGTCATGAGAGAGGAGACGCGCTTCGGCGGCGACGTCCTCTCTGTTTGTTTGAAGAGACAAACAGAGGGCGTAATATAACAACCCTCTCGTCCTCTCCAGACTTCTCCCTCACCCCAGTCTCATCTCAAGGTCTCTCCTAGACTTCTTCAGAACCCTTCTTCCTTGTAATGAAACCCCAACTTCCCATATGTCATCTAAACCCCCTTTCCTGTGCGTCACTGTAGAGACTCAGCGTTCCTACGTTGTCCCAACCATAATTATGAGTAGAAGCTCAACAGCTTACCATTATTACTATGGAGCTTACAACAGACCCCACCATGGACCCCATATCCCTGATGGCCCTCCTAATACACGCTCCATTATGGCCCTTCCTAGATATGATCCGGAGCCTCATTTCTCCATTGACACTTTGACACCCTTCTCGTTGTCTCATGTCCTCAATGGGCCACCCTTTCCGCCATGGTTTCTCCTTTGGATAAAAGGGCCTCTTTATTCTATAGTCTTTTGTACAAATCAAAGGACCAATTAGCCCCGTGACCTTCCCAATATGCACTGAATAGCAATTTCATGCAGTACTTCGTTAACAAGACATGCACAGATGTCTATGACGTCATAGTTCTCCTTAAACATCATCATCCATAGTTGTCCATGAACGTAACTGAAACTCGGCGCAACCCTGTACATACTATAGTTTGTAGAGTTCCACCAAGCTGTCGCCCTCCCTAAAGCCCTATGAGAGTCAACTAAGCTCCCTTAACTCTCTGAACGACAAGAAGACTCGCGTCATTACCTCATAAAAAGAATTAAGTGATAGGCGGGGAGGAAGGAGTCTGGTATTGAAGATTACAGTTCCTTTCCATTAGATGCCAAGGGCAAACAACTTACGGCATAAAAAAATGAAATGATGAAATATAGAAAAAAAAAGAAGGGAACGCAGTGTAGCGGAAAGTGAAGCAATAGGAGAAGGATGAGGGGGAGATGGGTAGAAAATGAAGTGAGACCTTCTTTGCACCATTCGACTACGCAGTTATCCGCCATCTTACGTTTACGTCTCTGCATCCGCAAGTGATCTGATACCCAATTTCATTATTTATATATTGAAGTTGTTATGAGAAACGAACTGGCCGACTATGAAAAAGAAATTATTAAGGTTTCGGGAACTCTGTTATCTTGCTGGAGTTGCCCCATAATGAATCATCAAGTGGGGTGGCACAGTTCACTAGGACCGGTGGTCTTGATTGCACAATCCCAACTGGGGATGTTCACCAACAGCAATATAATGGGAAAACCTCCTCTCTCCCCGTCATGACCAGAGAAACAAATTACCCTTTTTTTTTTCGTTTATCCTTATCGTTGTGAGCACGATATTCTCGTTACATTTTGTTTTCCTATGTTATCGTTTTGTTTATTTAAGTTCAGCCTTCTATTGTTCTCGTCGCTTTATGCTAATTTCGCGGTTTTATTTCACTGTGATTCATTTTGAAATACGTGAATATCGTACTGTTAATTTTTGTGGAATTCCCAGCTTAATTGTTCACCACAAGTCAGAAGATCCTTTCCGCTTATTATTCTTTACCAGTCTTTGAATAACTTACAAATAATGGTGATAACTTGCATAACTTAGTTACAAAACTTCTTTTTCATATGCGTATATACACCTACAAGCAATATAATCATTGAATACTATATACTTATTAATTATGTCCCCAATGAAAAAAAAGTTGGAAGTGTTACGAGATTAACTGACATATCTAAATAATCATCAGCTTATTATATCGAATTTTGTTTATGAAACTAGACGAGTATTTCCAGCTTCAATCAAAATATACAGAAATGCCGTTAACTGACAGTCGCTACGCGAACGGAAGACGAAAATGAAACAATTTTAGAATTCGAAAAATCTTCATTGCACTTCAAAACGAGACCTTTATGTCATTTATAAATGCCCGTTGATTTTCCATGTGTGATTAAGTATACTGTTTATTATACCGTGTTTGCAGCTGGTTAATATTATTACAAGTTTTTGTTTTTTGCTGACTTATGAGAGCAGGAGTAAAGTTATATAATTTCATTTTAGAATTGATTGACCGTAGATGATTGGCTCCTTCGTATATCCAAGTGCGAGGTTTTGAGGGAATAAATGCGAGTCGGTAATGATGACGATGATATCGACAAAATCCTGGAAAATGCGTTTCTGAAAAGTTTATTTCTCCACAGGGGTTCTTGTTTCAGTAAACAATAATGTGGGCGTGTAGTTTTTGTCTGCGTGTTTGAGAGAGAGAGAGAGAGAGAGAGAGAGAGAGAGAGAGAGCGAGAGAGAGAGAGAAAGAGCATTCAAAATGTATTTAGGCTCTGGAAAACAGTTTAGTGAAAAATGCTATGACAATTTTTCTGACTTTCCTTAAGCTGAAATTATTTACATAAAATTATTTATGTTCGGCATTGTACTACATACACATAAACACACACACACACACACACACACACACACACACATATATATATCTATATATATATATTATATATATATATATATATATATATATATATATCTATATATATATATATATATATATATATTAATATATATATATAATATATATATATATATATATATATACATTTATGTGTGTGTGTCGCCTAGCTTTTCTTTATGCATATTTTCCGTTATTTCTTAGTATTATTCTTTCATTTCGCTTTGTGAGTATCTCTATGTTCCCCTGGCCTATATTTTTTGTGGTCCCGGTTTTTCTTGTTTTAAGTTCATTTATATACCTAATTTTAATGCTGCATTGTCAGTTTTGTGAATTTCAATACCGTGATTTTATCTGTAGTGGAAATTGTCTACATTTTCAGCCTTGATAATGTGACTGTGTCATGAAAAGTCGGCAAAAATTTGTAAGAATGGAAAATTTGTAAGAATGGACGTCTTCGTTTCCCTTGCTCCCTGAGGATGCGTTTGTTTGGTCATGGCTTCTATATATTATATATTATTTAATATATATATATATAATATATATATATATATATATATAGATATATATATATATATAATATATATATATATATATATATATATATTTGTGTGTGTGTAATTATGTACATATTTTGCATGTTTGCCACAAAGAGGAGAATATGAAAGGCTAAGTACCGAATTCTTTCGTGAAATTGTTAAGTATTTTCAAAGTACATCGTGTGTGTATGTGTTTCGAAACGAAGAAAAACTCATTTTGTAATGCCTTAACCCGTAATACAAGGCATTCTTACTAGAGAAGGCCCATTTACGGTGTGAATCAAAGAAAAGAGAGAAAAAATAAGATCAACAGCAAATAAATCAACAAACTGAAAAAAACACGTACATAAACAGCAATATTAACCAGAAAATGGCAACGGTCCATTTAACTTCGAAATAAAATTGCAGTCTTTCTTAAACTTCCGAGATAGAATCAATGATACTAAGGGAAAGTTTTACAGTACAGAAATGAAGGGTTTTCAGTACTGGATAGTTTGAGGGCATTGCACCTCATTCAAATGTGGATGTGAAGTCTCTTGACACTATCAACATTAGCGCTTAGGCACAAACTCTGGAGGTGTTGAGAAAGAGCTAATGGAAAGATAGATAGCGACCTATTTTGTATCCTCTTGATGTGACTGACCTGTGATTTGTAAAGCATACTACATAGAGGAGAGAATAATTTTGCATTACAACTTTCTGGCATCCGAAAAGGGCCTTCTCCGTATTCCTCAACGTGAGGAGTTCATAAAAATGTTGCCACTTCATTAGCACCTGTTTATGACGCCGAAAAGCGACCTGGTTTTTTCCCGGTAGTATGAGAGAGCTGTAGGTATGCCGGAGGGAGCTGCATAACCATTGATTGGAAAGATAATATCCAATGAATAATGCACTATAAAAATTGTAATATAATTAATGATCACGCGATAATGTCTGTTCAAAGTGACATCATCGATACTAATGGACAGAAAGAGTAGGATTGAAAATGTTGTCGTTGTTGTATATCATATTCAAAACGTAAAATCCCCTATTTTTCATAAGCTACATATTTTTTTTTATCAAAGTTGTAGTATAACTTAATCCATCGTCTTTACTCATAAATTCTACATCAGCGTTTAAAAAAAATGGTGTTAGTATATAATAAAAAAAACTAACACTAAAAGAGCTGAAAAACAAGAGGGTGACACATGTGCAGTCTTCCACCACCCTTGCTCGAAATAACAGATATGAGCTCAAGTTATTAAGTACAATCGGCTCTGTTGTTAATGCGCTGAAGTACTGCGGAGATGTAACGCTAAGTTCATAACTACTTTAATAGAAACTATGTGTAAATTGAATATTGCAAACTGGACTTAATTTTTTGTAGCTTACATCACGAAGAATTTCACTTAGCACATCAAGGGAACAGGAATGATACACCAAGCCTACCAGGGTCCCTACTTCCTCACACGCAAGGGCATCGTCTGCTGTACACGATCTACATATAAGAGTGAATGTTTGAACATTTGGCGACATCGTCAAATACTGCTGCTATTTTCAGTCAATATTCATTTTCTGTTTGGAATCGTGTTACCGTTTATTATCATTAATTTGTCAAGATCAATAGAAATTTAATTGATTATCATGTCGACCAAAAAAAATTTTGTTTGTAATTCAAGTACTTAGCAAAAATAAAAAAAAATCTATGTCTCATTTATTATTCTTCTGTTATTTGTGATTTATTGTGACAGTTAATGACAATAGCTGAGGAGCGAATGAACTAGTTATTTGAGAGAGAGAGAGAGAGAGAGAGAGAGAGAGAGAGAGAGAGAGAGAGAGAGAGAGAGAATTTTATAACTGGAAAACTAAATTAAAAAAAAACAGAAGTATATTAGTCTAAATTTAAGACCTCTCCGTCACTTATTTCTTTTAGCTTTCCTTTTTTTTTTTTTTTTTTTTGTGTGGGGGGGGGGGGGGGGGGGACGTAATCCTGGCCTTATCATAGAATGGCAAGAAGCTGCTAGTGCCAATGACCCCCGCATGACCAGTTTTTGACTCATCTGACATCTAATAAATGTATATAACTTCCCTCTTCGTTTACATTGTCTCTTTAATTTTTCAAATCTAAGAAAAGTGGAGAACCTCGGCGTCTTGTTCTGTTGAATGTTCAAATGTGCTTTCAGGCTCTTCTACTCTGCAGAATCTTAACAGCCTATCATTGTTGGTGAGAGATTTTTTTTTTTCAAATGTGGATTTCTGTTGTCGTTATATTACTTAAGTATATAAAGTCGTTTGTGTTTACTTCCAATCCAATTGAAGAAAAATATTTCACCTTACAGGAAAAAAAAATAAGTATATCTTAGTTTTACCAGACCACTGAGCTGATTAACAGCTCTCCTGGGGCTGGCCCGAAGGATTAGATATTTTTACGTGGCTAGGAACCAATTGGTCACCTAGCAACGGGAACTACAGCTTATTGTGGGATCCGAACCACACTATATCGAGAAATTAACTTCTATCACCAGAAATAAATTCCTCCTGAAGTACAGAAAATATGAATAAATGGCAGAGGACATTTTTGTACGAATGGCGTAAGAAAGAAATTGGTGTTAAACTGGCCATTACCGAATTTGCATTATATAACTGAATGGCAGGATGACGTTGAGACAATGAAATTCCAGAAAGGGAATCCAGCTCACTACAATTGTCTTTACAGTTGTTCATGTTGTGGCTGTAGGTTGCATTTTTAACGCTGGAACTTAAGTCTCGGTGATATATCAAGTCTATCTTACTATTTACTTTCATTCCATGATAAAAAACATGAGCTGCAAAATTAAATATGTTCAAATTTGATTTTTTTTTAAATCCCTCATGACTGACACGTTTAATACTCTACTAATCTTCGAGTTTGCGATATGGAAGCCGCTAAGAAACGCACGATCTTATCTCCCTCATAATGTCGTGCTGCCGGCCACATACTCTATATATATTATATATATATATATTATATAATATATATATAATATATATAATATATAATAATATCATATATATAGATAATACATACATATTATATGTAATGTATATATATATATTTATGATATATATATATTTATAGATATATTAATAATATATATATATTATATAGATTATATATATCATATAATAGAATATATATATATATATGTGTGGGTGTGTGTGTGTGTGTATATATATATATTATTAATATATTATTTATTTATATATATATAATATATATGTGTGTGTGTGTGTGTGTGTGTGTGTATGTGTGTGTGTGTGAGACACTACGTGAGAATGAAGTGTTTTGCGGTAATCAGCGCTTTCCTATGTGACTATGCAGGTGGAAGCGTTTGCATAATGAATGTGCAATCAGAGCAGGAGTCAGCACTGGGTGCTTGAACGAATATTACCTTGGATGCAACCGTGTCAGCAACACGTGTGCGAAATATGTATATAAAATGTGCGTGTGTGTGAGAGAGAGGAGAGAGAGAGAGAGAGAGAGAGAGAAGGGGGTGGGGGAGGGAAATAACCTCAGGCAGAATCCAAGTCCGAAGGTATGGCATGAAGGGAAACTAATTTCCTCTAGGCGATCTCAGTTCTGACGCCGTCAGCTATCTTCTCAGAACCCTCCCCGAAGTTTAGTACAACACCAAACTCATTCTCCTGTATATCACAAGAAACCCCAACACTGAAAACACTATAAATAACCCGACTGAACAGAGCTATCTTTAGGTTTATTCAGAACCAAGCCATCTACGTAACTGTAATTCATCACAGAGCGATCTTTGTACCCATACTTACTCGTAATACGCAAGTTATATTAACTTGTTTATACGCTCGATAATGTCGTCTCGTTGCTCTGCGACAGGTGTGGTATGCGAGTCTCTCTCTCTCTCTCTCTCGGCCTCCCTCCCCTTGTATTCAACCACATTTGAATTGCTAATTGAACCCTACAAAACAAAATTTATGTGCGTGACGTAGCCTTTTCATCGCCCGAACGAACCCAATCAGGATCTGTTTATATTTCTATCGAAGTTAAAATCGGAAAACGAAACAAAATACAAAATAAAAATAACGGTCTTTATGCGATTGTAGACGACTTTGTCTCCAGAGTCCTTCAGTAGACAACTATTAGAAAACTAGAAAAAAAAGCGTGACCAATTATCCATTCCCTTTATAACACAAGCAGAAGCAGCTAGCGCAAGCATGTCAGTTTGTAAAAAAAATATGATAATACCAAGGAGATCGATGATAACAGGAGACGGAGTATGTATCTGAAACAGAATCAGAAATCCTTGCAAACGCCACAGGAGTTCAGGGTAGACGAAAGGTGTTGCAATTGATCCACAAAGAAAGATCTTATCGCAGAGACACGCTTAGTTAAACACGCATGGTTCATTTATTCCCTCCTCCAAACTCTGGTCCTAAATGGCCGAAATCAACACCACCTTGCGTTCCTCTCCCAGGTGTTCATTAGCTTGTTAGGCGTTAGATGTTAACTTTAAACGATATTTTTTTTTACACTTATCAAGGTGTGTCGTTTTACTATTTCATTTTGACGTTTAATTTTAGCGTCTGTTGGATGATAATAATAATAATAATAATAATAATAATAATAATAATAATAATAATATTATTATTATTATTATTATTATTATTATTATTATTATTATTATTATTATTATTATACGAATGTTATTGCCTCCCTATTGAGTACACGATAAATGCTTATTCTTGAACATGAAACTGTAAGTTCGTGATCCTATTATATGATGTCGAGAAGTTTCCTAAAGATTACTGAAAGTTTGGGCCCCTCGGGTGAGTGTGCGTTTTTTTATTTTTATTTTTTTTTTTTTTTGACCATTACAACCATTTTGGGTAGGTGTTCGTTTACTTTTTGTTTTCATGATCTTGATTATACTGCCAGTGTTATCCCTTCTACCACTAATGCACTAATCCCCCCACTTCTGTTGTTTGTGGTAGTGGTAATACTATTATTTTTCTTAGCTGTACCCCCAGATGATTTCGATTTTATTTAATTCTTTCAGCCGATCCACTGATTTGTCACTCCCATAGATGAGGTAGTGTCGTCAGTGCACCTCGTGCGGTACACTGAAGGCATTATTTAAGGTTCTTTGTAGCATGCCTTCGGCTCCTAACTGCAAGCCCTTTCATTCCTTTAACTGTACCTGCTTTCATATTCACTTTCTTCCATCTTACTTTCCACCTCTCCTAACATTTGATTAATACTGCATCTGAGAGGTTTTCCTCTTGTTACACCTTTCAAACCTTTTACTCTCAGTTATAATTTCAGCGCTGAATGACCTCGTAAGATCCTAGTGCTTGGCCTTTGACCTAAATTCTATATTCAAATCCATTACGAGGTTATTTAATGTATTTTTCTTTTTACATCATCATTGAGCCAATACGACAGTGGAGAGAGAGAGAGAGAGAGAGAGAGAGAGAGAGAGAGAGAGAGAGAGAGAGAGAAGCCTAGCTCCATCACGAAATTTATTTTTGCAACTTCTGCAAATGGCGTGCAATACTTTGCAACCCATGCAGTTTCCTATAACATATTCTTAACAGATATCACAAAATGCAGTCAAATGCAATGTAGAACGCACAAATGGAGGCAAAGAACGTTGTCCACGAGTCTGCCATTACCTTCCCTCTATTATCCTATAATCGTGTTTACATACTGATTCAGTTAATATATTAGGCAAAATTACAACCGTGACACTGTGTCATTGAATGCGTATGTACATTCATTTTTTTTTCAATATGAATAACGTTATAGTTTCAATTGAAAGGATGACACTATGAAACTAATTTAGTTCCATTTATCCTTGTGAAATTATATACCAAACTGGATTTTGTTTTAACTCATCATAATACTTATACTTACTAAATTTAGTTTCATGTTAACTATACTATAAGGCATTTGCAGCAAAATCAAATACGCGACATAACTGTCAAATGGATAAACAAATCAATTCTATGGCACCTCCGTAGACCGATGCAAGCCGCAGCCTCGCAGTCTATCAGCGAAGAAAGTTGGCACGCTCACGCATTCCTTCCTGTTACAACTCCTAAATATATACTATACCAAACGTATGCATACCGTTTCATCACACTTCGGTTTCTAGGTGCCATTCAAACCGACAACCGCGAACTCTCGTGGCTCGGAGGACAACAAACTCTTAGGCGGAACCCATTAGGATTGGTATCCAGCCGAGATTCACCTGTCTTTGAGGGATATCGCTGAGATACTACATACATCGTCCGTATTAGTTATGAGGAATTAACAAACGTTCCCATTTTTACATTTCAGGCAGGAATCATTGGCAACAGATACCTAAGCATCTTATCAAAGCTTTTACCATTATATGTCCCCGCAGATCATGCTGTAAATTCTGCCAAAGGATACTATTTATTTTAATAAATGCTCATTTCTTCTTATTATGGACCACATAGTAAAGCTTCCCTCGTATGCAACCCCACGAGCGTTATTTTGCCTTGTTTTTAATTGAAATGAATCCCAAAAGAAAGAGGTGCGCACGTAAAACATGGTTCTGTGGCGAATAAAAACATGCGGAAGGAATTCCAACCGCAGAAATACGCAGTGAACATCACACAGCAACCCAAGGACAGCTTTGACAGTACAACCCAAACGTAAGCCATTCCTCTCAGAAGGCAGCATCGGACGGACTCATGAAAGACAAAAAATGAACCTAAGTATATCCTTAAAGAGAGTTGTACAACTTACATAACTTTAAAAACAAGTGCTAGAATAACTGAGAGCACAAAGAGTCGTTCTCAAAGACACACGCGCGCGAGGGGTACCAGAGACCTCCCACTTCCACCACAGCCAGCTTACTACTACTGAGCGGTGAGCGCGCGCTCGGCGCGGCACCGATGCCGAGCGGGTTATTCACTCCCGTCCCGTCCCGGGCCTTGACGTGATTAGAGGTTGGGAGTCAGGAGGTTTCCTATCAAACCTCCTTGCCTTGGGAGCAAGCCTGTTGCTGAGCCTGTCCGTGTATTGGTTGGACCCTTCCATCTGTCCCGAGGCAGTCACCCTTTGGTGGTTGGGTGAGGTTATGAATGTCTTCCCCGTTCCCAGTGTTCAGGTGCAGAGTTCGACAGGTTGCTTCAAACACTGTTTGGTCCCAAAGAACTTTTATTTTGCTTTTTTTTTATCTGTGGCACGGACAAACTCATGTAATTTTTGCACAGGTGCGATTTCGCACGGATCTTGTTAAATGAACTTGGATCGTAGAAAAGTTGTGATTTTAATGGTAGGTGTAGTGTATTTTTAACCGTAGAACAGACAATAATGAAAATTTGACATTGCCTTTCATATGTATTTCTAAAGGAATTTACAAAACGAGAAACTCAACTTGATATTCATGATAAGATTATTTCGAAGTCAATTAATTATATTCTAAAAATGCGTTTTTAAATGTGCATACACATACACGTATGCACATTTGAAAATGCACACACACACACACACACACACACACACACATATATATATATATATATATAGATATATATATATATATATATATATATATATACATACATACATACATACATACACACACAAACACATATATATATATATATCATAATATAATATATATATATATATATATATATATATATATATATATATATATATATATATATATATATATGTATAATATATATATATCATATATATATATATATATATATTGTGACGAAGTGGCCTAGAGTATCTGGAACTGGACACCATTAATATTTGTTAACCCAAATTGCCTAGTATCTGGTTACTACACTTACCATTTGTACTTGTTAGCGCAAAAGACCCTTTTATTCCAGTTTGATCCAGTACTTGGTTATTGCTTACTCACTACAGCCAGACACCTGACCCTTCATCACAAATACTAAACAACTGAATACTCGGAAAGTAACAGTGATCCCTTATAGAACTGAATAGTCAGGAAAACAATCAGTCTAAATTCATCAAAATAGATGTGAGGTAATCATAATTAAAGGGCATCACTCCTTCTCTAATTTCAAATCTAAGTTTTGTTCATGAAACTTACCTGTCAGAATATATATAGCTGTATCTCCGACGTCCGACAGAATTTCAAAACTCCCGGCACACGCAGTGGGCGGCCAGGTGGTTAGTACCCATTCCCGCCGCTGGGAGGCGGATATCAGGAATCATTCCCATTTTCTATTCAGATTTTTCTCTGTCGCGGTAGTGAAAACACCTGTTTCCACTACCTCCGCCTAGGATTTTGAAACTTCATTAGCCGCTTAAGTATCCTACTTATTTTTTTTTTGAATGATTGACTTGGATTTGTGGCTAGGCATACGCTATCATAAATTAATTAAAATTTTTGTTTTTTTCATTGCATATGATGTCTGAATCTAGTTAGCCTAGTTTCAGACTTTGTTGTCTGCAAGCGGTAAGGGGAGGCTACCGAAACCTTCGGTAGACACTCGCTTAGTATACATGATGTTTACATGTTTTCTTTGTTGAAAGATCAATGTAATTAGTGTAATGTTGACTGAATCCGAAAGAGACGTATGATTCGTATGTACGCAAAGTAGAGCGTGATAGAATCAGGAGGTCTTCCTCCACAGTAACAAAGAAGTTAGGATAATGAAACCTACTTAACCTCCAGTAGACTTTATTTTTTTGCCTAACCTGTGGTATGGCTTACGGGCCTAGAGGAAGTTCTGTGAGACGTAATGCCCTTTCTATTATGGTGGATTACATCAAGTAAGCTTGAAAAGGTGCTCGCTCTCCAATCAGTGTTGTGAGTGTAGTGATGTTGATTTTGCCCCTAGTGTTGTGGAGGGGGCGTCAGATCGGCCTTATAATGCCTCTAGGTCTAGACCTCTGTCGGACTCCCAAACAACACAGGGACAGAGGGGAATGTCGAAAGCCGAAGGAGGGTTACGAGGAACCCCACCGATCTGGCGTCCCTTCGGCAAGACCTGAAGACGCTTCTCAGGCTGCCAAAGATCGTGCACGTGCACGAATCCTGAAGGATTGCTTCTCGTCCTCTGAGGCGTCCTCCCCGTACAGGGGTTGGAGCTCTCGGAAGGACTCGCGCCCTTTAAATAGAAGCTTATTGAGGAGGACGCTTCACGTCCTCTCTCTATTGTCGTGCGATTGTAATCGCCGCCTTAACAATTTGACGACTTTCCAACACATGGGAGAAGAAGAAGGAAATAGGAAGAACGCTGTTAAGCGCCCAGATCGCCTTATCTCACTTACTGTGAAAAGGAAGAAGGCGTACCCTAAGGCGTCCTTTTGAGTGCGTTTCTGGAAGTGTCGATGAGCGTGACAGAGACGCAAGATGTCGCACAAGCGGCCGCCGTCTTTGTCAGGAGTTGCGAACGTCCATAATACTCGTCCGGACGACGATCACCGTACATCGCTTATGACTAGCACGCTTCATGAGCGGCGCTCCCCTGAAGGCAGGACGCTTTTGAGGACGCTTTTCGGGACGCCTCCGTATTTGATAAGCAACAGTCATGTCGAAGTTTTTACCAAGACGTACGGGAGAAACCTTGGTTTCTTAATAAGAATCTTATCGACGTTTGGGTATGATGGCGGATAGGAAATATCTACTTCCTTCCGTAAACCCTAGAGATGAACAGGAATTCTGTCTCTTCCGCGATTTATGAGGAAATTACGAAGATTTAAAGAGTTCCTGGATTAACTTCCTTACTTAAGGAAATATATTCTCTTTCTATCGTTCTATTAACGAAAAGAACGAAGATATAAAAGTAAAAGTTTTTCCTTTCTCTATCTGCCTCGGCAGGGAAAGAAGGTAGTAGAGTATCTGCTGTATGATAATACGATACGGTCAAATCATAAGCACATACCGTGGTTACTTCTTTGCTGTGCAACTCTATTACCAGTATCCTTACAGGACTTTCCGAGGAAGGACTACGCTTAAAGGGATTGTTATGGCAATACCTAATTAGCTTCTAGATTTATCGAAGTCTTGTTTCGCTTAAATATACATTAATAAGAACTTCCTGAAGTTCGATAATAATTTTATAAGATTCCTTTATTGAATGGAGTAGCTGGCAACTCTGGAAGAGTAAGGCCAGACAGCTAACGGAGGGGGCTGCTATCGCTTAGACCAACGCAGTAACCATCTATTGCTCAGTCATGAGAGGTCGGTCCTGCGGGATGGAATGACTAACCGTATCTCTCCCCTACAATCGCGGTCTTAGCGCCTCGGATTGAGGGGATAGTTAAGCAAACATAAATAAATATTGTCTGCCTTTTGCTAAGATACGTTCAATAAGAAAGATATTCCAGCTTTCAATGCTGATTACGTAGGTAACATTATTAAAGGAATCTAACGCAGCAGAACACTATATATTATATAATGTTCTCATGCTTACGAAAGCATGGCTTATTAGAGTACATGCTTAGTGATAGAAGATGAATGTAGTAGAGAATTCACTTTTAAGTCTACGGTATGGTCAAGTCTTATGGCCTTTCATGCATCAGGGCGCTCGACAAGATCCTCTCTGAGATGCCCTTGGTGTTCTAGGCACCAATACGCTCGGTAAGGACTCTCGCGAGGACGTCTCTTGAAGATGCTCAACGTCCTACGCATTGAGACGTGAGGAAGCTTTTGCCGATGCTCGACGTCCTACACGAAGAGACGCTCATCAGGACGCTCTGGAAGACGCTCGACGTCATAAACATTGATAAGCTTTTTGGAAGACGCTCGATGTCTTACACATCTGGGACGCTCGCCAGGACGCTAGCGAGGACGCTCGCCAGGACGCTAGCGAGGACGGCCAGGACGCTCGCAGGACGCTAGCCAGGACGCTAGCGAGACGTTTTGAAGACGTCGGCATCCTACACGTCATGACGCTCGGTAGAGCACTGGCCAGGACGTTCTTCAGAACGATAGGCGTCCTACGCATCAAGACGTCGGCAGGATTCCTGCAAGAACGCTCTTCAAGAGGGGCGTCGTCGAAGTAGAGGAAGGAGTTTGGTCTCGTCAAGATGTCTACTTCGCTTTCTACGAAGGGACGTTCAATAGAATCCATCACTTGATGAATTCCAGGAAAACTGTAAGCAGATTTCGGTGTCATAAAACGCCTCGTCTGCTTTCGGGATTGCGCTGCCGAAGGGGAACATTAAGGTCCTTCCTGTCGTAAGCCCAGTCTCTGATTAGGAATCTTGCCCCTTCCTCGATTTCTGCGGGAATCGGGAAAACTATATGCTCGAATTCCTGGAAGAATTCTGCATGTAAAATGGGTTAGTTTCCATTGACAAAAGATCTTCATAACATTTATCGCTTAAGCGGATAAGCTCTCATTAACAAAATTCGAGAGAGCTCTCATTCATTAGAGAGAATTTTATGTTCAAGTGACTACAATACTTACGTATTTTATCTTGCGTATATTACTAATGTAGGGTTCAAGTCATATACGCATATCATGGTTACCTCTACAGATGGCAACCGAAAAGACGGTTATTGTAAATGTATTTAATCGGTCCTTCCTGCAAACTTCCAGGAGTTTCCGCTGTAAGGAGGACAACGCTAAAGGTATTGTTACAACAACACTAACCTCAGCGTCGGCATCTAGCGAATTATGTTTCGATTAAAAATTTTATGCCTGATTCTTGAGAATTTCCTTATCGATAACTAGTAACAAACCTATTCCTTCGTAGAAGAGAGTAGCTGGTAACTCAGGCAGAATAGTGCGTGAGACGAGAGGTTGCTTGTCATTGTGGATGACGCAGTATATTTATCGGTACTCCAGGCAACTTTCCAGGAGTTTCCAATTTAACATTTGGTAATTAAGCGTAATGTTACGACAACACAAAATCAGCTTCTGTATTTAGCGAATTTTGTTTCGCTTAAATATGCCAACTTGAGAGTTTCTGTTCAAATAATGTAAAATCTATTCCTTAGATGAATAGAATAGCTGGCAACTCGGCATAAGACTGCGAGAAGGTGAACATAAGCTGCTGCCTGCTGCCTGTGACTGTCACAGTGTCAACCAACTCAGTATCAGGTAGCTCGCTGTTAAAGCTCTGTCGGTTACGTCTCTCTCTCCCGCGGGATTGATTGACGAACCATATCTCTACCTACAATCATGACTTTCGCCTCGGGTTGAGGGGATTTCTAGTAATCATGAATAAACACGACTTCCTATTGCTAAGAAATTTTCAACAGAGATATCTCTTAGACCTGTTCAGCGCTGCTTACCGCACTGTAACAGAATTCTGTACGAGTTTACCGCGGCATAGCACTATAATAATGCTCTCTGTTATGCAAAGCGCAGCCTATTAGGGAAGGAAGCATGCTTAGTGAGGGAATGGATGAGTCTGCTGGGGACCAATTTCCTCGCTGGAGAAGCTTGTTTCCCTGAATAGACTGCAATTCAGACCTCTACAGTTTTTCCTGCAGGAGGACTGAAATAACATCAAAGATCTAGAAATAATTCTAAACATCTCTCAATGGGTTGACGATCACCTCAGGTGATACCGAGAGGGTGCCAGGCATCCGGACAGAGGTACAGAGGTCCTGGCACATAATCTAAGAGAATTGGAAGCAATTTGGTTGGCTCTCCAGTTCCTCGAAGAGTGAGTTTTTGGTCGATGGTCCAAATCATCTCAGATAATTTCGCAGCTCTCTCATATCCCAAGAAGAGAGAGATGGTTATCGACATAGGCACGGAACGTAACGATCCTCAAGAGGTTCGTTACACTATTGCACGTCCGTGCGGATCTTCTCGATCGGCGGCAGCAACTACTGACGTCTGAGTAATCCTCGCTTAGAAGTATGTCGAGAGTTGTGGAGACGTTGGAGACGTCCTTTCGTAGATTCTTCGCAATAGTTGAAGACGAAGAAGCTTCCTCTACGTTGCTCCCTTATTCTCGATCCGAGAGCGGTAGCAATAGACGCAATCATATAGTATGGAATGGGGATAGTTGGTTAGTCTCTTTTCCCCTATTCAAAAGCTTAGGAAAGAATGATAAGATAATCGCTGGCGTCAGAGGGAGCGAGAAAGACGCTGATCGCCCCATGTTGGCCTTCGAGAGGCTGGATTCACAGAGGTCAGTCCTTCAGAGGGCATTTTCCAAGGACCCTTCCCGAGAGAATCGGTCTACTCTAAACCAGCCTCACTTCGAGAGGGTACCTAAAACCTCTCCGCTCTGAGTCTGGATGCGTTCAGACTGTCGAGAAGCGAGAGGATCTTCAAGATTAATTACAAGTCTCATTGCCAAAGCAAAGCAGTGCTGCATATTTTGCAGTGTATCAATCGGAGTGGGGCCGATTCTGGAGATAGTGCAGGAAGAATGACTGCTCCTACACCCCCCCCTCCACCTCTGTGAATTACTTTACCGTCTTCCCTTTCCGTCTGAATTATGGGATAAGCTAACAGTCCCAACGATTGTAGAATACGGAAATATGTTGTTGACGGCCTCTAGGCTCAGAGATTCGGATCTGTCAAAACAACAAAGCCCTTCACGATCTTTGAGGTCTGCGGAAAAAATCTTGATGGAGCTTAGACGTAGTCTGAAGTTCTTGATGTCAAAGCATTTCGAACCTCTCCTTTCTGTAAACTTAATACACGTGACCAGAAAGGCTAATTTTCTAACCACTCTAGCTACGGCATTGAGGGTTAGTGAGGTTTTAGCCATCATCAGAGGTTTTTGGCTTTAGAGGACATAATTCGGTGTCCTCTAAGCCTTCCGTTCTTGCTAAGAACGAAAAACCCGTCTAACCCTTGGCCCAGAGGCCTGGAGATCAAGGGGATGGCACAAATTATTGGGCAAGAGCCACAGAGAGTCCTGTGCCCTGTCGGGGCTCTCAAGTTTTATCTTGATAAAAAACTAAAGAAAGTCAAGGTCATTCGGACAATCTGCGGTGTTCCGTAAAAAGACCAGACTTGCCCATGTCGAAGAACGCCCTGGCGTTATTTTAAGGAGTCTTTCTAAGAGGCTCATTCGTCATGTTTGAACAAAGATTTGAAACCTTTTAAAGTAAATGCTCACGAGGTGAGGGCGCGGCCTCGGAAGCATTTTCAACAGAGCATGACACTCAGTAATATCCTGAGTGCCACGTTTGAGCGAGCAACTCTGTGTTCGCTTCACACTCCCGACGGGATGTGAAGACGACATATGAGATCTGCGAGTCGCTAGGACCATACATATCCGTAGAAATATTATTGGAGGCAGGAAGCAGCACGAATCCTATCCTATAGAAAATGGGATAGGTGTGCTTTTGAACTTGAAGGGTTTGGTCGCTTGAGCGCTTTCCCCCCCTTTCGTTAGCCTAGAAGTTATGGGACTAACTTCGATAGGTTAGGTCAGGTGGTGGTTTTAGCTTCGTTGCCCTCACAGTATGGTCAATATGGTCTAGTCACATTGTGGCACGCCCCCGTTGGACAGATCATCTAGAGCGCACCAACTACACAGGTCACTACCTTGTTGGTAAACTCTAGTAAAGCAAAAGCAGACTTCGGTGACAGTAATCAAGAAGTCAGCTATGCTAACAGGTAAGGAATCAAGATGTCAATCATCTGCACTTGAGGTGTTTCCTAAATCCTTCTATTCTGTCCCTTCCCACCTCCAATGTGGGATTCAGCTATATATATATCTGACAGGTAAGTTTCATGAACAAAATGTTATTGTTATGATACAATAAAAGTTTGTTCATACTTACCTGGCAGATATATATAATTAAAGTACCCACCCACCTCCCCTCAGGGGACAGGGTATGAAAAATCTGAATAGGAAAATGGGAATGATCTGAATATCCGCTCCCAGCGGCGGGAAATGGGATACTAACCACCTCGGGCCGCCCACTGCGTGTGCCGGGAGTTTGAAATTCTGTCGGACGTCGGAGAATACAGCTATATATATATCTGCCAGGTAAGTATGAACAAACTTTATTGTATCATAACAATAACATATTTCCCTGATTGTGATGCATTTAGGGGAAACGGCACAATTACCACTCTATATTTCTACCTAAACAGAAATAAAATATAATACTGGTGGTATAATAAAATGCTCATATAAATTTTAAATACAAAAATTTATTTCTAAATTCAAAATTTATAAGTGAAATTCACAATCTCAGGGAATTTGTTATTATTGAAAACAAAAGTTTAATTAAATCAAAGTTTATCAAGAAAATTAATTAAATTAAATTATAAAGCAATAATTAAATTTGAAATGAAATTTAATTAAATACAAATTAATTCACAATAACAAATTATTGAAACTAATTAAAAAAAAATAAAGACAATGCAAAAAAACATAAAGCATAATATGAAAACAACCAAAGCATTGACAGCAACATTAAGCATATAAAATGGACATGTCAACAGAACAAAGCAAAAGAATATTGGATAAAAATTATTATTTTATCCAAATACTGTAAAATAAAACCTCGAAGTGCACTTCAAAACATTTGCAAAATACCTCTTTACGCAGTTGCAACTTCTCATTCAAAAGAAAGGCCTGTTACAATCTTCAACCTCTTCAACACTTTCGTGGGCGCCTTCACAAAACTAATAACAACAACACTATGCTCAGATTCCACAAACAACACATATATTATTAAGAATTATATAATAATGAGTGACCACCTCATATATAAACGTGAATTATGTTACTGTAATGAAACAGTTTTGCGAGAGAGAGAAGAGATTTGAAAGAGAGAGAGAGATTTCTCCCTAACGCACCCAACCAGGTATCGGAATCGAATGAATAGTTCTCTATCTCCATATGCGTACGGGCATACGGGGGCCGGTTAGCAAAACGAAAAGAATCTGAACACCAAAACATACATTTCATAACATGATACACAGGTTCTGAGGGGAATTAATTGTATTACCAAAATTATAATTGCATTGCAAAACTTGCATTATAAGATTATTATATATATATATATATATATATATATATATATATATATAATATATATATATATATATATATATATATGTGTGTATGTATGTATGTATGTTATGTATGTATATTATATATATATAGTATATATATATATATATATATATATATATATATATATATATATATATATATATATATATATATATAGGTGTGTGTGTGTGTGTATGTATGTATGTATGTAGTATATAATATATATATATATTATATATATTAATTATAATATATTATAATTTATATATATTATAGGTAGTATGTAAGGTATATATATTATATATATATATATATATATATATATATATATATATATTATATATAGGTATATATGTATAACTGAATCACAAAAGTTTGGAACGTGATAAATGCATGAATAAAGGTATAAGCAATGAAGGAAAGTGAAACACTGGAGTAGCTGCAAGATCTTTTGCCTCAACGTCCTTAACTGCTAGGTAAAGGACGTTGAGTCAAAAGATCTTGGAGCTACTCCAGTGTTTCACTTTCCTTTGTGGCTTATACCTCTATATACAGGGTGTTACGAAATTAGAGGACCCCTTCTACAGCATAAACTAAAATTGATATGGACAAAAACAAAGTAATTCAGAACAGGTATTTATTTAAGTTTCTCTCTGAGTATTTAATATTTTGTGTGGCCTCCATCTGCCTGTACCACAGCCTGCATTCTTGAGAGGTATGATTTCAGCAAATCGCGAAAAAAGCTGAGACTCAAACTCTATTTCCCTAAGCACTTCGTTCACCTCTCTTCGCAGGTCGTCGAGGCTTAGTATACCATTATAGTTCACTTCAACACGATCCTTTAAGATACTGCCAATGTTTTCACACACATTAAGGTCAGGGGAGCTACCTGGAAATTGATGCCACTGTTTTGAAGCAGCTCCTGTGTCTGAAGAGCCTTGAAACATGGTGCCTTATCATGCAGAAATGTGACTTCTTCAACAGATAACACATTTTCAGGATCTTTGAGGAAAGGAAATACTCCACCGGTAAGCACAGTTTCTCTGAAGTATTTGCCATTCCATGACTGTCCTTTTTCTTTGATGATCCACAAACATTCAGGAAATTTCACAACTTGGCGATAGCACACATCGCTGATATCATCCAACTTTACAGCCAAATAATGTCATTTTTATGATTTGGCTTCCTGACTATGTAAATGAAGAATTCATCTGATGCGGCAACATGGAGAAAGTCTGCTTCAACCCAATCTTTAAGAAATGAACCACAATACCATGCACGGTCTTCTCTCTGTTGCTGAGTGATGTTGGGCTTACTGATAACATGAAATGGCTTGATACCAGATTTTTTCAACTCAGAATATACAGCACTATAACTTCTCTTCTTTCCCCTTTTTGTCTCTAGTTCCAGCGCCAATTTATGTAAAGACTTTCTTGGTCGACCCACTGCCTAAGCTATGATGTCTTTTGACTCCTGAAACAGGACTTAAGGCCTTCCAAGATTCTCACTCTTTTCACAATGACAGTCATATGGATTTTTGTTCCAGTTTCCTTTAACAAATGATTCATTTCTTTTAATGTATTTAGCTATCCAGTAACGTGAAATGAAGGGTGCGCCAGCATCCCTGGCCTCAGAATGTTATAGCCCGGATTCGGTCAATCCATCTGATTTCCATGGCTGTATTTAACTCCGTCACTCAGTCTGAAAATACAAGAATTGTAAAATGAAAAATAGCTTAATAGAAACTTAACATAATGTACTTGGAGATAGGTTATAGCAGAAAGAAAACTTCATAACTTTCCATTTGTTCTGTGGAGAAGGGGCCTCTATTTTGAAACACCTGGTACATTGGATTATATTATATATTTATATTAAAATTAAATTATAGATATATAATTATATATTAGATATATATTATATAATATATAAGATTATATATCTTATATAATATAATAATATTAATATTCTAATATATATTATATATATAAGATAATATATATAATATATATATATCTATATATATATTTAATATATATATTATATTATATAGATATATATTATATTATAGATATTATATATTATATTATATATATAATATATAATAATATATACATATATAAAGAGATATATATCTATATATATATAATATATATATATATCTATATTATTAGATATATATATATGTATATATATTATATATATAGAATATAAATAGTTAAATGTTCTCGTCCTACTAATCTAAGATATAATATATCTATATCTCTCTTATCCGATTTAGACTATATATATATGTCTAGGACATATAACCTCAAATCAAGACATTACCTTTGATGGAGCGAAATGGAGCCTGGTCGAGATGCACATGGTGTGGAGGGGACGTTTTACAGGAATTATGCACTGATAAATTGACTGAGGGTGGTGGGCCATATGAACGACCACGTGGGACAGGTCAATGCAGGAGCTTCTAAAGGGACAGTGTGACCAAAAGAATATTTGTGTGTGTGTGTGTGTGTGTGTATGCTTGTACTTCATTCATAGAGGCTTTTGGAAAACCAGAAGATTTCTTTTTTCTTTGTGTTACCCCTCTAAAAGGGAAAACGGAATTTGGATTATATGAGCCTGCTGGCAGGCAACCATGGGCCGTCATTTGTTTGATCCGTAATGATATCGTTATTTTTCATCATAGAAGAAAAGTAAGATTATGGTTGGAATCCTCGTGAAAAGTCCTACTAGAATAATGTTTTCTTTTCTTTCCTTAAAATTAATATTAAAGAAGTTAGCCCTTAAACGCCGACTGGACGTATTTTACGTCGAGATAAATTGTCTCTCGGGTGCCGACTGGACGTATTTTACGTCGACATACAAAAGTTTTTTTTAAAATTCGCGGAAAAATACTTATAGGCCTACCAGCCTAAAACTTTTGAATCACGCGCCTTGGGGGATGCTGGGAGTTCACGGATCAAGGTCTTGTTTTGTTTTGAAGCGTGACCTAAGTGCGCATGCGCGATATCCCTTCTTCTCGCTCCAGCCAGCATCAGTAGCGCATCATCCGAGAGCGATCTTTCGTCAGAAGCGTGTTTTTCTGGACTTGTGCGAGACTTAGAGCATTTGTGTTGCTACAGGACATTCCTAGATATGTCTCAACGACGTGTGGACCGCGAAAGGGGCGTTTTACCCGTCGGAAGGGATCGTGTATGGCGAGTTTTGGACCTGGATGCTGGCGAGGGGCCAAGCACCCAGCATGACCCCGCGCCTCAAGGCCGTTCTGTGCGGCCACGTGTGGCGGCTGAAAGTGTTTTAGGAAACACAGCGTATGCCTTTGGTTACCCCTAGGAAGCATGTGGGCGTCCTTAGGGGCATTCGTAAGCATTTGGAGGCCTCCAACCAAGGGACATAGATGAATATCTATCGGAGCTTGATCGGGAAACATGTCGCGAAGTCCTCATTTTGATGGCGGTATGGTCATCGAGTGATGAGGACATCAGTCCCGATGAAAGTAGGAGGATGAATATATGCCCCCAATGTCCGTTCGAGGCTCACATCCTGAAAGTGAGCTCGAATTCAGTGGGTTCAGTGCTTACGAGGGGGAATCTGAGGAGGGGAGGGTGGGGATACGGGGGTCAAGTTTTATCGCGGAGGACGATACAGAAAGTGAGGGCCCTAAGTGAGGGTGATGGGCCAACGGGGTGGGGGTCGGGTAGTGTGCAATATCTTTGCCTGCACCCGTGCGCTTCTTTGTGCGCGCGCAACGGGCACGCTAGAAGGTCGGCTCGTCGCGCCAGCCAAGGTGAGGGTCAGTCGTCGGAGAGTGACGAGGGGTAAACGGAGGACCCCACCCCTCCTAACATGCACCCCTTCACGGCAACCCCTGGGATCACCGTACCAGTACCCCTGACTGTTTTGGGGTTCATCCAGCTTTTCCTGACGCGGGAATTGCTGGAATACCTGGTACACGAGACGGTGGACTACGCTCGGTACTGCCGGTATGAGCTGAGGACGACCTTGTCGTATTACTGGCGGGGTTGCAACCTCATTGACATGGCGCATTTTTTGGGGCTCCACATTTATTTTGGTATGACACCTGCTGTCGACGTCAGGCAATATTGGAGGAGAAATTATTTTTTATGTATGCCAGAATGTGCCTGGCGTTATGTCCCGTGATAATTTCCTGGCGTTGGACAGGTACTTCAACGCCTTCAACGAAGGGCCATACCCCGGAATAACAGTGATCGCCTCATTTTAGTGCGCACAGTGTTGGGGATTATATCCGTGAGCGGTGTAGTAATCTCGTGATTCCTGGAAAGAACCTGTCTTTGGATGAGGGGATGATGCCTTACAAAGGAAGTCTTAGTATAAAAGTGTATAACCCCAAAAAGCCAAAGAAATATGGTGTGAAATTCTTTCTTATTACCGAGGCCAACACTGGATATGTTGTGGACTTTTCAGTGTATACCGGGGTCTTCTCCACGCTGCGTAACACTGTATTCAATCTTGTGAGACGTTTCCGTAACCAGGGATATCACCTGTTTATGGATAATTATTATAAATCGGTATCCCTGGCCCAGGAACTGTATGAAGCAGGTGTTCACGTCAGTAGGTTACCCATTCGGTTGGTGCGTGGGGCCCCGAATGTCCTCAAGAGGTTCGCTAGTCATCCGCTACACCTGGCAAGAGGAGAGACAGAGTGGCGGCAGAAGGGCGCTGTCTTCGTCATCTGTTGGAAGGGTGTCCGACTCGTCCCCATGATTACGACGAGTCATGAACCCATCCAAGAAGAGATCGTACAGCAGAAGAAGACACGTCGACAGGGCCGAGTTGTGTTTGAGGAGTTTCGTACCGAGCGGCCTACCGTCATTGGGCACTACAACAGGCACATGGGAGGAGTTGATCTCTTTGATCAGCTCATCCAGTACTATCCCTTCGCCAGGAGAACCAGAAGGTGGACACAGAAGCTCCTCAAATACATCCTTCAGTTGGCCCTCCAAAAAAATGTTCCTACATACTGTACTGTGGGTAACCGCGGTGACAATCTTCCGAGGTTGACCCACATACAGTTCCTAGAGGTAGCCGGGAATGCCCTCATCAACTTCGATCCCGATGAGTGGCCTTCCATAACTGACCCCCTGCCCCGAGCTGCAGATCTGCCCCTAGAGGAAAGGGCAGATAGGAGGGCCAACTTCGCTCGACCTGCCGCCGCCCCTGCTGCCGCCACCCCTGCTGACGACGCCCCGGCTGACAACGCCCCTGCTGCCGCCGCCCCCTGCTGCCGCCGCCCCTGCTGCCGCCGCCCCTGATGCCGCCGCCCCTGCTGGCCGCCGCTGCGACGGAAGCCCCTGCTGCCGCCCACCCCTGCTGCGCTGCCCCTGCTGACGACGCCCCTCTGACATGCCGGCCAACCCCGCCATCACGCCTTCTCGTCGGGTAGTGGACCCTGCGTGTCGGCTGCAGCCAAGGGATCACATACTGGAGGCCTTACAAAGGCGAAGGGCAGAAACGGTGCCGGGTGTGCCATATGAATGGCAGAAGGAGAGACACCCGGTTCTTCTGTCGTCTCTGCAAAGTTGCTCTTTGCAGGATAGGGGAGAGTGTGAACGAAA
Source organism: Macrobrachium nipponense (assembly GCF_015104395.2). Classification (NCBI taxonomy): domain Eukaryota; kingdom Metazoa; phylum Arthropoda; class Malacostraca; order Decapoda; family Palaemonidae; genus Macrobrachium; species Macrobrachium nipponense. The sequence goes on from NC_061107.1 coordinate 94,067,868, forward strand.
GTACCACACTAAGGTCATGTATTGGAGCGCGCCCCCTAAAACCGACAGCGGAGGGCGCACGGGGCCGCCGGGTCCATCAGCAGTAAGGGCGCGCGTCTCCCTCCTCCACCTGTACCTCGTCATGTCGAGTGGAAAAAAATGCAAGACTCTTCAATGGAGGAGGGAGGGAGAAAACAAGAATTAGAACGAAGAGTCAGGATTACGACGTGAGTATTCTGCATTTATTTTATATTTATTTTATATAATTACAATTTTTTATATATCTGAATCTGTGCATGATAAAATAATAATAAGACATTTCATTGTATGCGAAAAGAGAAGTGTCACCTGCATTCCTTTTATTTATGTATTGGTACCAGAATCGAAGAATGTAATATATATATTTTACGTAATAAAAAAAAATTATATATATATATATATATTATATATACACACTCTATATATATATATAATATATATATATATATAGTATATATATATATATATATATATATATATATATATATATATATACAGTACCAGTCATAATACTTTGCGTGGTAGGGAAGATGGAAGAAGAAAAAGAGTACAACAAACTAAAAATATTCAGGAAAAATCAATTATTAAAGCAACCATCATAAAATTTGGAATGAATAATCACCAACTCCTGCCCTAGTACTTGATAGGCATGCCACAACGTTTATGGACTTTCTGGAGTGTCCTGGGCATTGAATCTGAAAACCGCTGCAGGAGGGACTCGTCCGGATCATCCCAAGCGCGTTTCAAACTTTGCGCTGCAACACTTGTCCACATTCAGTAACTTTCCTTTCATGATTGCTTAATGATTGAAATGGCTGGGGAATACCCTGGCTAGTCGTGGATATATTCAATTCCACAATCTAAGCCACAAAGTATTCTGTTAGGTGGTATGATCCCCAGTGCACGAATCTTATTCCAATGCCATTGAAAATCAGCCATTGAAACGAAAAAAAATTTGGCTGAGTGAAATTGACTAATTAGGAACTTAACTAGAGCTACTGGCTCACTCACAGAAAGTGTAACTCTGTATAAGAGCTCTTCAGTAACCTGTTGGATGTTGTGACAGTTGGATGTCGAATTCTTTTCTCGTGCTCTGCCATAGCTGATGCTAACATTATTTTGTGTGGTTGAGTGAGTGTGGTTGTATTAACAATGTCTAAACCGTATACTTCCATTGAGATATCGTGTGAGAGTGATACAACTTTACGAGTAAGGCCTTAAAACTGGTGTAATTAGCCAAATAATTGGCGTGAAACATCGGACTGTCCAGAACATTCTGAAAACTTTTCGTGAGTCGGGAGGGAAAGAAGTACCCAAGGCTAGGACCAGCACTGGGAGGCCCCATATTATTAGTAAGAAGGGGTTAAGAGTTCTCGCCAGGAACATTGAGACCTCAATGTTCCTGGCGAGAACTCTTAACCCCCTATTACTAATAATAGGGGGCCTCCCAGCGCTGGTCCTAGCCTTGGGTACTTCTTTCCCTCTCGATTCACGAAAAGTTTTCAGAATGTTTTGGACAGTCCGTTGTTTCACGCCAATTTTTTGGCTAATTACACCAGTTTTAAGGCCTTCCTCGTAAAGTTGTATCACTCTCACACGATATCTCAATGGAAGTATACGGTTTAGACATTGTCAATACAACCACACTCACTCAACCACACAAAATAAGGTTAGCAATGGCTATGGCAGAGCACGAGAAAAGAATTCGACATCCAACTGTCACAACATCCAACAGGTTACTGAAGAGCTCTTACACAGAGTTATACTTTCTGTGAGTGAGCCAGTAGCTCTAGTTAAGTTCCCAATTAGTCAATTTCACTCAGCCGAATTTTTGTTCGTTTCAATGGCTGATTTTCAATGACATTGGATTAAGATTCATGCACTGGGGATCATACCTCCAAACAGAATACTTTGTGGGTTAGAGATTGTGGAATTGAATATATCCACGACTAGCCAGGGTATTCCCCAGCCATTTCAATCATTAAGCAGCCATTTCAATCATTAAGCAATCATAAAAAGAAAGTTACTGAATGTGGAAACGTGTTGCAGCGCAAAGTCTGAAACGCGCTTGGGACGATCTGGACGAATCCCTCCTGCAGCGGTTTTCAGATTCAATACCCAGGACACTCCAGAAGTCCGTAAACGTTGTGGCATGCCTATCAAGTACTAGGGCAGGAGTTGGTGATTATTCATTCCAAATTTTATGATGGTTGCTTTAATAATTGATTTTTCCTGAATATTTTTAGTTTGTTGTACTCTTTTTCTTCTTCCATCTTCCCTACCACGCAAAGTATTATGACTGGTACTGTATATATATATATATTATAAATATTGTTTTTTTTTGGGTAAGCAAATTACTTACAGTCTAGTAATATTCAATCATTTACCTTCACTTTAAAAGAAATTGCAAGTCTCTAGAACAATATCTCGATTTATGGTGAATATTTGAAAAAAATATTTTTATTCCCTCCGCGCGCCGATTCTCGGCAGTGAATCTCCGAAATGCGTAGGTCACATTCTCCTAATATTTGTGCCTTTTCATATTACGCTTATTTTATAGTTTTATATATGGAAATGTGTGCAAAAACATGCACAATATAACAAAAATATTGGAAGGTTGTAGCATTTTCATTTTTAAATATTTGCTATAAAGTACGATAAGTACGAAAAAAAACTACGATCGGTCAACTTTGACTCAACCGAAAATGGTCAAAAAACGCATTTGTAACATAAACATCTTACAATCTAGTAATATTAAATCATTTATCTTCATTTTAAAATAAATTGCAAGTCTCTAGAACAATATCTCGATTTATGGCGAATTTTTGAAATAAATATTTTTTTTCCCTCCACGCGCCGATTCTCGGCCGAAAATCTCCGAAACGCGTAGGTCACATTCTCCTAATATTTGTGCCTTTTCATATTACGCTTATTTTATAGTTTTATATATGGAAATGTGTGCAAAAACATGCACAATAAAAAAAAAAAATATTGGAAGGTTGTAGCATTTTTCATTTTTGAAATATTTAAAACATATTGCAAGTCTCTAAAACAATATCTCGATTTATGGTGAATTTTTGAAAAAAATATTTTTTTCCCCTCCGCGCGCCGATTCTCGGCCGAAAATCTCCGAAACGCATAGGTCACATTCTCCTAATATTTGTGCCTTTTCATATTACGCTATTTTTAGAGGTTTATATATTGAAATGTGCGCAAAAACATGCACAATATTACAAAAAATATTGGAAGATTGTAGCATTTCTCATTTTTGAAATATTTGCATATAAAGTACGATAAGTACGAAAAAAACTACGATTGGTCAACTTTGACTCAACCGAAAAGGTAAAAAAAACGCATTTGTAACATAAAAATCTTACAGTCTAGTAATATTAAATCATTTATCTTCATTTTAAAATAAATTGCAAGTCTCTAGAACAATATCTCGATTTATGGCGAATTTTTGAAATAAATATTTTTTTTCCCTCCACGCGCCGATTCTCGGCCGAAAATCTCCGAAACGCGTAGGTCACATTCTCCTAATATTTGTGCCTTTTCATATTACGCTTATTTTATAGTTTTATATATGGAAATGTGTGCAAAAACATGCACAATAAAAAAAAAATATTGGAAGGTTGTAGCATTTTTCATTTTTGAAATATTTGCATATAAAGTACGATAAGTACGAAAAAAACTACGATCGGTCAACTTTGACTCAACCGAAAAGGTAAAAAAACGCATTTGTAACATAAAAATCTTACAATCTAGTAATATTCAATCCTTTATCTTCATTTTAAAACAAATTGCAAGTCTCTAGAACAATATCTCGATTTATGGCGAATTTTGGAAAAAAATATTTTTTTCCCCTCCGCGCGACGATTCTCGGCCGAAAATCTCCGAAACGCATAGGTCACATTCTCCTAATATTTGAGCCTTTTCATATTACGCTTTTTTTAGAGGTTTATATATGGAAATGTGCGCAAAAACATGCACAATATTAAAAAAAATATTGGAAGATTGAAGCATTTCTCATTTTTGAAATATTTGCATATAAAGTACGATAAATAGGAAAAAAACTACGATCGGTTAACTTTGACTCAACCGAAATGGTCAAAAAACGCATTTGTAACATAAAAATCTTACAGTCTAGTAATATTCAATCATTTATCTTCACTTTAAAACATATTGCAAGTCTCTAGAACAATATCTCGATTTATGGTGAATATTTGAAAAAAATATTGTTATTCCGTCCGTGCGCCGATTCTCGGCCGAAAATCTCCGAAACGCGTAGGTCACATTCTCCTAATATTTGTGCCATTTCATATTACGCTTTTTTTAGAGGTTTATATATGGAAATGTGCGCAAAAAACATGCACAATGTATCAAAAAATATTGGGAGGTTGTAGCATTTCTCATTTTTGAAATATTTGCATATAAAGTACGATAAATAGGAAAAAAACTACGATCGGTCAACTTTGACTCAACCGAAATGGTCAAAAAACGCATTTGTAACATAAAAATCTTACAGTCTAGTAATATTCAATCATTTATCTTCACTTTAAAACATATTGCAAGTCTCTAGAACAATATCTCGATTTATGGTGAATATTTGAAAAAAATATTTTTATTCCCTCCGCGCGCCGATTCTCGGCAGCGAATCTTCGAAACGCGTAGGTCACATTCTCCTAATATTTGTGCCTTTTCATATTACGCTTTTTTTAGTGTTTTATATATGAAAATGTGCGCAAACACATGCGCAATATAACAAAAATTATTGGAAGGTTGTAGCATTTCTCATTTTTTTTATATTAGAATAAATAAAACATTTTTAAACAAAAATTCGACATTTGGTCAACTTTAACTCGTTCGAAATGGTCGAAAACTGCATTTGTAAGCTAAAACTCTTACAGTATTGTAATATTCCATCATTGTCCTTCATTTTGAAACAAATTGCAAGTCTCTATAACAATATTTCGATTTATGGTGAATTTTTTAAAAAATTATTTTTTTACGTCCGCGCGCTACGAATTCATGCATCATTTTGTGATAATATTTTCTCTGTGTTGCTTTTATCGTTTTACAATGTGTTATATACCAAAATGATTGCAATTTAGTGCACATTACAACGAAAAAAAAAGTAACTTGTTACTTCTAACCGTTTGGCGCACAGCGCGATTTGAATACAATTATATATGAAATTTCGTTTTTGCGCTATCATATATCGCATTATTTATATATGATAATGATAATTTTTTTCATTTCTGATGGTTGCATACTAAACTTCAAGCAATGACAATAAAAGGAGCCAAAAATGAACTCTTAATCTTGAAAATTAAGCGCGCTGTGATTTTTTTAAAAAAATATTTTTTCCGCTTCCGCGCTCACTCTCAAACCCTCCGGCACACGGGAGTCATTTTTTTATTTACCGCTCCGGCGTTTAAGGGTTAGTGTGGCCAGATATTAGAATCAAAACGGGGAAAATCATCCCCTAATATCATCGTTATTTTCATCGTAGAAGAAAAGTAAAAGCATATTGGAATCCTCGTGAAATATTTTGTCAGAATAATAATAAAGAAGTATCCGAGGTGTCTGGGAGCGCTCGACAGTGCGAAAAAATAATTATTTCGAAAATTCAGCAAATATATAAATTTTATGCCAACAACGTTCATTTTGCTGTCCTTTTTTTCTAAATGTTAGTATTTTATGGTGGAATAGTCAGAATATGAGTCCCAGCCCTCTAAATACGAAAAGATGTGAGTTATTTAACAAAAAAACAAAAAAATCTTTACCTTTTTATATTTTCGTTCGTAACCCAAAAACTATGAAAGTAAGGTGAATGAATTATTTTTTAGGAGAAAGACAATAACATTATCTAAATATCGACATATAAATCAATGGAAAACGAATAAGTCCAGCCGGTGAAAAAATTGATAGAAAAGAGGATAAGAAACAGAGCGCTCTGCCCGGCGCATGGTGAGAATTATCGCTAGAAAAAAAAATTTTCGAAGAGCCCTATCTCGGTTATTTTTAATTGAAATTCCTTTGTAAATATACGAAAATGTAGAGGAAACGTTGAAAAATAAAGGGAAAGTAAAGAAAATGGCTTTGGTAACAGCAACAGTTTCATTTTGACGTTTTAAGTTGATTGAAACAAAAAAAAATTTTACCGTTAACATTATCGTTCGTAGGTCAAATGGTATAACAGTTAGGCGAATGAATTATTTTTCATGAGAAAGCCAACAAAATCCTCTAAATATCGACATATAAAACAATGGAAAACGAATAAGTCCAGCCGGTAAAAAAAATAGATAGAAAAGAGGGTAAGAAACAGAGCGCTCTGCCCGGCGCATGGTGAGAATTATCGCTAGAAAAAAACTTTTTGAAGAGCCCTATCTCGGTTATTTTTCATAGAAATTCCTTTGTAAATATACGAAAATGTAGAGGAAACGTTGAAGAAGAAAGGGAAGGTCAAGAAAAATGGCTTTGGATACGGCAACAGTTTCATTTTGACGTTATAAGTTGATCGAAACGAACAAAAATGTTACCGTAGTCAACATTTATCGCTAAATAACAATTTATTGAAGAGCCCTATCTCGGTTATTTTCCATAGAAATTACTTTGTAAATATACGAAAATGTGGAGGAAAAGTTGAATAATAAAGGGAAAGTTAAGAAAAATGGCTTTGGTAACAGCAACAGTTTCATTTTGACATTATAAGTTGATCGAAACGAAAAAAAATTTTACCGTTGTCAACATTATCGTTCGTAGCTCAAAAGCTATACATAACAGGCGAATTTCTTCCTCCTACTCCAGACGAAGTAGTTCCATGGCTATGTTAATCCTGAGCCTTCCAAGAAAAGTCATAGTCCATTAGAAGCCTCCTTATCTTGGCATCTTCTGGAGATTCAGAGCCCTGCCGAAACTCTAATCGTCTCTTATGGGATGCACTAACGCATTTTCCGTTATTTTTACCATAAAAACTACGCGAATGCATGTTGGAAAACTATTGCTCTTGCGTGACGTAACCATGTAATCAGACACTTGTGTCAACAACAGCTCGCACGTGTTTCACTGAGAGGGAAGTGTAGGTGCGATCAGCTGATTTCATTGTGAGAATTTTACTACGCCAGGGATTTGAGCATGCGCAGTACAGGAACTACTTTGCCTACTTTGCTGACGTATTCATACCCGAGATACACGGTCGTCCAAGGTATGATCTAGCCTATGGAAATCGCTACTTCTCCGAAAACAAAAACAAAAATGCCCCTACCACACGTACGAAAAATTTCGGTAAATTTCACGTACCGCTACGTCAGTTGGATAGATAGGGGATAGAGTATTTTTACGTACTATTACGTCAGTTGGACATGAATGGTTTAGCATAGCCGGATATCTGGATCAAAACAATACCTGGTTAAACCCATCCCCTATAAAATCTACATATACGTATGGTCCGACCTTGGTTCAGTAGTTTCGCCGTCTACAATGAACATACACACATACATACATACATAGTTCAACTGTCAGCTTTATATATATATAAATATATATATATATATATGTACCTATATATATATATATATATATATATATATATATATATATATATGTGTGTGTGTGTGTGTGTGTGTGTGTGTATACACACACACACACACACACACACACATATATATATATATATATATATATATATATATATATATATATATATATATATATATAGATATACGCATACATATATATATGTATATATACGTACATATATATATATATATACACATATATATATATATATATATATATATATATATATATATTGTGCCGAAGTGCGAAGCATCTGGTTACTACACTTACCATTTGTACTTGTTAGAGCATGAGACTCGATTTGTACTTGGTGCACAGTTTGGTCAAGTACCTGGTTACTAATACTTACCTCACAACATCCTGACACCTGAACCTTCATCACGAATACCAAACGACTGAATACTCTAAAGGTAGCAGTGATCCCTTATAGAACTTATAATTTAAGTAAACAATCAGACTAAGTTCATTAAAAGAGATGAGAGGTAAGCGTAATGTAAGGGGATCACATCTTCAACAATTTTAAAAGTATTTCCCTAGTTCTAATTCACTTGAGGAAAACAGCACAATTACCACTCTACATTTCTCCCTGAACAAAATTGAATAAAATATATATATATATAAATACTGGTGGTAAATAACACTCTCATAAATATTTAAATACAAAAATTTATTTCTAAATTAAAAAATTATAAGGGAAATTCACAATCTCAGGGAAATTTGTTATTACTTGAAAACAAAAGTTTAAATGATTCTCGAATTAATTATTACACAAAATTAAATCAAATTTTATCAAGAAAACTAAACAGTCAAAAGTTACATTATTTAATTGAAATTGAAACTATAAAGCAATAGTTAAATTTAAAAAGAAATTTAATTAAATGCAAATTAATTCACAAGTGCTAGATGAAAACAATTATACAACAAGAAATATTCAGACTAATTAAACAAAATGAGACTATAAATAACATAGAATAATATGGAAAATCATTAAAAGCAATGACAGTACAAACATGAAACACAAAATGAACATTTCAAAAGAACAAAATAAAAGGAAAATGTATAAAAAGTAATCATTCTATCCAGCCAATGTAAATAAAACCTTAAAGTGCACTTAAGAATATTTGCAAAACACCATACCTCAAATAGTTGCAACTTTTCACTCAAAAAGGCCTTTTGGATCTTCAATTAATACTATGTGGGCGCCACACGAAAATATAAAAGCAGCCACCCACACGTGGTAGGAGGTAATTTAGTTAGAAAACAATACATTTTGTTTTAGGAACTAAGAGGCATATACAAACGGACGGTACAAAATTAGCAAAATCCCGAAGGCTAGATTAAGGGTTTAAGAGCGGTCAAACACACTGGTCAAAGACAAGTTATTTCGAAAAATAATACACTTTGTATTAGTAACAATATGAATTTACAAGTGTTCAGACAATAAGTAAGAAACGAACATAAGGTATAAATTTTGCGAGCATGAGAAAAAATTAATAAATAGAAACATGTGGGACTAATTAATTTATTTATTTTAAGGTCCTTCCTAAACATTTTATAAATATATGGGTCCAAATGGTACAATCCCAGACTAAGAATTAGTTTTTTTTTTATAATTGATTTGTATAATTCCTGATTCCAGTGAATTTCTTGAAAGCACTAAGAACATGGAAGAAAATATTGAATTTTTAACATGTTAAATTATTTGTGGGTTTCCTATAAATACTGAATGTACATAGAAAAGACTCTCTATGTATTGATACATCCAGGAGAGGGGTGGTATTGTTATTTTCAACTTCAACAGTGAATTTTATGGTTGGCCCTAAATTATTTAATTTAGACAATAAATCTTTTACATCGATACCAACAGGTAAGACTACTAAGATGTCATCTACATATCTAAACCATTTTAAGGGGACAAGTGTGATATTCGGCAGGTGTTGTGTTTCAAAAAATTCCATATATAAGGGATTACCCATGGCCATCCAAATATTTGTTGGTAATATTTTCCATTAAAAGTGAATCTGCAATCACAAATACACAACTTAATCAATGAAGTTATGTGACTAACGGACATAAGTAATACATGCAATATACGTTCATTACTTAAATATTCTAGCACCGAGTCAATAGGGACTTTTGCAAACAAGGAACATGCATCAAAGCTGACAAAGATATCACTAGGGTTTAATACAATGTTATTTAATTTTTCCACATGATCAAGAGAATTCCAGATGTGTGAATTAGATGCAGTTCCAAGTAACGGTGATAACAATTTAGTGATATATATGGATAGCTTATAAGCAATTGATCCTACTACAGTACTAATAATTGGCCAAATAGGGTCATTTTCCTTGTGAGTTTTTACTGGGCCATATAAATAAGTTTACATAACAATTCTTTTTTTTATCTTTAAGAATTTGTTGCATAGTGATATTAGAATTTTTTATCACATGGTCCAACGGATTTTTTATGAGTTTTTCTAATGATAGGAATATTCTAATGATAGGTTAAAAAAAAATTGTGTTTATCTGGACCCCAGTAACATTGACAAATTGCACACATACAAACATAGAACAGGATTTGATACTATAAGAGCAATCACCCACAGTCACAAATAAGTTCAATTCTTCTCTTGTTCTTGGTAGATAATATTGTTTAATGGAAGTCTCTACTTCTGTGCAACAGCCCTCTCACAGATGTTCAACCAAACAAGAAGAAACCCAGATAGCTTTCATGCATCTTGTTCCATTTTCCTTGTGGTAATTTGCCTATATATACATACATACATACATACATACATACATACATACTATATATATATAACATAACATATTAAAATATATAATAAATATATATATAAACTACATATATTAAATATATAATATATAATAATATATATATTATATATAGTAATATATATATATATATATAGATATATATAGTATACGTATAAGTAAATATTCTGTACGATCTCATGATGAAGAGTTGTTTAACTGGAGTCATATCTAATTATTACTTGATTAAAGAAAAACTGAAAACAGTTTAGTTTTAGATAGGGGAATGCTTGCCACTGTGATTAAGGCAAGGTAGTCAGTATATCATCAGAAGTGAGTACAGAACAAGAGTAGAGAATGTATGGAAGGTGTTTTTGATGTGGATGCAAGATTTAATTAAAAGGTCGGCAAGTGAACATGGAGTTTCTACCATGTTGGTAGATCAAAACGATTATTTGATAGTTAACTTGGTTTTGATAACTGATTTCCTTAAGTATTTAACGTTTTCGAATTTACCACTTTGATATCTAAGCATAATTTGCATCAGAGTAATTACGCATAAACCACGGAGTCTGCAGACCTTCAGGAAACTGTCATTGAATTGATGGCACTTTCTACCAGAGAAACAATTGTGAGACTGACTTATGGGATGAAATTCCTATTCCAGTATAATTGATGTTATAAACAGTGTTTAAACGCGCGCGCGCACACACACACACACACACACACACCACCCACTCGACATGCCAGTAATCTTGTACAAAATCCGGTAATGCAGAGCACATATTCGATACAATTGCTGTTTCAACAACTAGAACATCTACGTAGCAACTCCAACTTATCATTTGACTGTCTCAGACGTAAATGTTTAGAATTCAGACTGACAAACGGATCTAACTTGGATATCTAAACTCTAAGAGTCTGTCGTCAGCGTAAATGGATTATAATACACCTTATATTTAATTTCTTTATTTGCAAAGGAAGCTAAGCGACCTTTGAACCCAGTGGATTACTCGAAGCAATTTTGTCCTTTTGTGAGTATTTATTCATTAATCAATCGATATCTGGCGTACCGAATTGTTTGTCAAGTTGAAACTTTTCAAATTCAGTCTTTCGTCAGTATTGTTATGTAAATTATCTATAATGGTAACCATTTAGTTATCTGTATGCTCGTGAACAATCACTTTATATCAAAACTTGCTGCAATGCAGTCCTCGATATGAATTCGATTTTCTAAGAGAAAAATTGAACAAAATCATCCGCTGCTATGAACTGTTCCCATTCCATTATTTTCTTCCTGGAATTGAATCGCTCTTCACTCAAGTGCTTATCATAGAGAGAGAGAGAGAGAGACAGAGAGAGAGACAGACAGAGAGAGAGAGAGAGAGAGAGACAGAGAGAGAGAGCACGTTTTTTCATCAGCAAGTTAATCACTTGTCAGAAGAGAAAACTTATATTGCGATAACTGTTCGAAACAGGAATGAAAATATCATTCACAAGTACACTTCTTTAATCAAAAATTTCTTGTCCATTTTTATTTTCCATTTTTGCACATCCAGTTAATAGGTTATCAGAGACGACAGGACAAAGGCTTCAGGAGTGCAAATACTCGAAAGCCTTTTCAAGGATGACATCGGATATCACATTCATGCTTGTACTGTTAGTTATTTTAGCTTTAAAGGTCATGTCCCGTGTATATACTTATTTGTGTATGTGTTCGTGTGTAGTACGCACACACACACAATTATGTATGTATGTGTGTATATGTATATATATATATATATATATATATATATATATATATATATATATATATGAATGATTGTATGTGTATAAATATATATATACATATATGTATAAATAGTACCTTTCTCAAAAGATGTTTTGACGAAAGATTATAATAAAAACAAAGTTCACCGATGCATTTGAATGAAGTTTAACCGTTGAATAGTGTATAAAAACTGTAATAAGAAACTTGCACGGGATTGTCTACCACATGCAAAGGTTATAGGTGGCATGTGGAACTACATGTCATGCAATGCACCTTTCACCCTTTCCAGAGGTTAAATTCCTTTTATTCCAAAATCTTTTTCAGAGCATCCACCCAGCTCTTCGTAGGTGCTCCTTTTCTTCCTCCTCCACAGCTTCCGAGTGTAGGCTATCACTCTTATTATCTAAACAGTTGTCACCTTACCTTTTTACACTTGCCCAGAGCATCTTAGAACACCCCAATCCATCTTGTAATCCCTTTTATGCTGCGCTTACTGCAAAACAATTTATAGCAGCAGGTTCAATCTTGTATGTTATTCACATTTAACATTCACATTTCACGTCGTTGCGACGCCAGTAAGATCTAACCAATCAATCAGTTACATTTCACGTCCATGGACGGAAGTTAGTTCAATCAAGATCTAAATTGAGTTTAACAATATCTTCATGCGTTCGAACTTTGGCTTCCAAATGATCCAAATCTCTTCAAAACTGTTTTACACGCTTCTCTTCCTTCGTTTCTTCACCTATTCTGTAACTCCCTTCTCCTCATATCCTTCCCCCATCCATTACATTTTTTTCCTAGTACTAATAGGAATCAACTATTCCTATTATTCTTTCATTCGCATTGACAATTGGTTCCTGCCTCCTAGTCCTATTTACCTTATGATCATATTTACGTTCAGTTTTATTCTATTGCCAACAGTTTCAAACTCTTCCACGAGTTTCTGCAGTTGATTCACTATATTCTAGGAATCCGTACAAATGTTGTTTCAACAACATTCATTTTATTGAAAAAGGTTACTACGATCGTATAAATTTAACATATAAAAAAAGATGAAATTATTTTGGGAAAAAAGATATAGGAACTAAAGATTATTATGACTTTTTTGAGTATCTGCAATATCATAGGTGAAGGAGTCTTGAGAAATAATAAGACGAAGTGGGTTTCTTAGTGTGTAGGACTTCACAGCACCATACATGTACCCTGGATTGTTAAATCTTGTTCGTTATATTCTAGAGGGTCCTTTACCACCAAGACTCCTCTTAAGTTAGCTTTGCAGACGATAAAGTCTTCCTTAATTATTTACCCGTGTCGGACCATTATTCCTCCAAGGTCGGACCGTAGCTACATAAATGATGGAAAATACAAGTATTAACATCAAATATGTAATTTGTAAAGGAGGGGGGCCGGGTGTTGAAGATAACATTAAAAAGACGCGTGCCGTTACAATAACTAAAAGAGTTTTTCTTCCAACGGAAGGATCACTTAACTGAGAAAATGGCTTGTGAGTGAGCAGGAAGCCGTCCTTCTTCATTGGAGTTATTTACGCCACGCGGAGCTTAATATATTTGGGACATGCTGAATGTCATGTATACTCTCGTCATGGAAGGATTTCTCGGTTAGCAGCAGTACTTTATGGCGAGCGAGTTATTTTTTCCAAACTGATTCGCTGGATCAACGAGCTTTAAAACATAATTCGTACCCCCATATATATATATATATATATATATATATATATATATATATATATATATATATATATGTGTGTGTGTGTGTGTGTGTAGGTATATATGTATGTATGTATAACTGAACCACGAAAATTTGGAACGTGATGAGATATATAAACAAAGGCAAAAGCCACGAAGGAAAGTGAAACAATAGAATACCGATGCAAGGCCTTTCGACTCTTTCATCCTTCACTAAGCAGACTGACACTGAATTGTATTTTTATAACATTTTATTTGTGGTCAGTCACCTCTCTGTATATTATTTTAACTGTCTTGTTCCTGCTTCCGTGCATCTGGACTTAATCTTTTGTAAACCTTTTAAATTGTACCCCGGTTTTGGGTAGGTCTACTAATTCTCCAGGTACATATTTTCCTTTGTAATCCCTATCTTTCACTTATAATACGAGCTTTCTTTCTACTGTTTACTGACTACTTTCATATATATAGCAGTCGGCTTAGTAAAGGACGAGAGTCGAAAGGCCTAGCAGCCGTAATCCATTATTTCACTTTTCTTTGTGGCTTGTTGTTTATATATATATATATATATATATATATATATATATATATATATATATATCTATAGATATATAGATATATATATATATATATATATATATATATATATATATATATATATATATATATATTATCTATATATATATAGTATATATATATATATATATATATATATATATATATATATATAGATATATATATATATATATCTATATATATATAGATATATATATATATATATATATATATATAGATATATATATATATATATATATATATATATACGCACCTATCTGTTACGTGACCTACCTTCGTTTGTCCCATCGCCTTCCTTCTCTAGATAGCTGAAAATCAATCATTAAATCTTAAGATACGAAAATAGAGTCTATTTTCCTCACAATAGCTAACATGAAAATGAAATAAAAGGAATCTAACATCCCAAAAATCATTAAGACACCATTACTGTTCTGCCTAATCATATTGAATAAAACTATCCCAACCTATTCTCACTGTCATCAGCCTTTCTAAAATAAATGTCAAATAGAGAATTCATTTTTCGGTAGCGACAATAAAATCCATCTGAAAAATTAAAAAGTTAAGTATATCTTAGTTTTACCAGACCACTGAGCTGATTAACAGCTCTCCTACGGCTGGCCCGAAGGATTAGATATTTTTACCTGGCTAGGAACCATTTGGTCACCTAGTAACGGGACCTACAGCTTATTGTGGGATCCGAACCACACTATATCGAGAAATGAATTTTTATCACCAGAAATAAATTCCTCTGATTCCGCGTTGGCCGAGCTGGGATTCGAACTTTGCACCACCGGACTGACCGTGCACGGACGGGATGCCGAATGCATTTTTGTCGAAGGACAAGAAGCAGAAGCCAGGAAGCCGAACGGACAGAAAGCCGAACAGACATAATGCCAAACAGACACAATGCCGAACAGACATTAAGTCAAACGGACAAAATGCCGAATATTGCTAAGATTACGAAAGTTAAATAAAAGTAAAAATAATAATAGGATGATAACATTTTCTGAGAGATATAGATGATAAATTTTCACTAATTCGATAATTACTATTTAACTGCTTGTTTAATTAACAATTACCTAGTTTACTAATACTGCTTTGTAGTTATATATTTTTTTTGTTTATTCAAATTTGACTATAAGAAAAAAAACAATAATAGTTTTTTTTTCTTCAGTCGTTAGAAAATCGATAAGAAGGCTTTTTCTTTGTTTGTTTTGAAAATTTCAGAACACATATAAAAGACAAAAGGAGCAGAATAAAAGTAAAATGCTTGATAATTATTTTATTTCGACAATGTTTTTAAAAGTAAAATATTTAAAAATTGTGAGCCAGAGATCGTAGAAAAGCTTATCCTTCGTCCTTATCATAAGAACAAAATATGGATTTTATTCTATCGTTAATGGCATCATATTTCTTGTTAGGTCGTGATATATCAATCCCTGCAGAAGCCTGCTCAATTAGAATTTCATGACATGCTTGTTCATTTCTGATAACCTTTAGTAATTTGGTGAGTGTTGGATGGGTAACATTAATTCTCTTTTTAAAAGCCTGATGCCAGCCTACAAGGGAATTGTTTGTTCTCGGTAAATTATCATTAACTCTAGTGTGAACAGCAGTGGTATGTTGAACCCAGTAATGCTATTTTCATCAGGCAGTTACAAGCACTTGCTTTCGTCCCACCTGCAGATGTACCTGATTTATTTGACGAATTTGTGAATTCCTTAGATGCTGAAACTGATGAATTACTAAGTGATTTTTTGGTTTACTTCGAAAGTACGTGGTTAGGGATAATCCAGCGAGGTCGAAGGAGAAAACCATTGTTTGATCAACATCAAACAATGGTTTCCTCCTTCGACCTCGCTGGATTATCCCTAACCACGTACTTTCGAAGTAAACCAAAAAATCACTTAGTAATTCATCAGTTTCAGCATCTAAGGAATTCACAAATTCGTCAAATAAATCACGTACATCTGCAGCTGGGACGAAAGCAAGTGCTTGTAACTGCTTGATGAAAATAGCATTACTGGGTTCAACATACCACTGCTGTAGACCACAAGACTGGATATTCCGTCATAAACATTGGCCGAAATGAAGGAAACAACCTGATATACATGTATTAGGAAAGTTCTTTTTAATGCTATTTATTGTTGCTCTTTCGAAATCAACAGTTATTGAATCAGGCTCCTGAACACCTCTGCTTTTTAAAAATCCAAAACTTTCGTCATATGTTTTTTCTTCTTTGTTACTGGCAGTACAATAAACCATTGGCAAGGTTTTACTTTTTAAAACAATGGCATGTATGGTATAAAGCTGTTTGCTTAAAGGAGCGGAGTCAAATGTGCCATCGGCAAACCATGCTTGTTTTTTAGACAATAATTCCAAGTTATTTTCTGTCGAGAAAATTGTAACAGAGGTGGTTTCATAAAGAAGAAAATTCTCGCCACGGGTTGTCATGTCCAAGTCTTCACTTTCTTCATTCTTTCTTGCTCGCCTTACCATTCTTGCAAGTGTTTCTCTTTTAGGTATAGAACCAGCAATGCTGAGCGGCAGTTCTTCCAAGACATTATTTATTACACGGCTTGTTACCTCTTCTGTTTGTTCTGCTGTAGTCTTCATTTTATCCAAAGCTTTTAAAATGGTATTATGAGCACCGTCGGGAGGATGTGAATGATCTGAAGCTCGTCCATGTTCGGTATCACTGATCGTTCTAATTCTACCACTGCACACTTTTCGTCGCTCACATCTCCAGTCAGTAGTTTCTTTAACAGTTTTATCGACAACGTATGAATATCCATTATAAAGCAATTATCGGCCACCACGTCCTGTCTTAGTGAATTCCATGGTTGAACTCGCACAAAATAAATTCCATAGTCAAATTTGAATATAGAAAAAATATATATAACTACAAAGCAGTATTAGTAAATTAGGTAATTGTTAATTAAACAAGCAGTTAAATAGTAATTATCGAATTAGTGAAAAGTCAAACTTCATTGAAGAAAAAAATCTTAACTATTATTATTTTTGCTTATATTTATCTTTCGTAATCTTGGTAATATTCGGCATTTTGTCCGTTCGACTTAATGTCTGTTCGGTATTGTGTCTGTTCGTCATTATGTCTGTTCGGCATTCTGTCCGTTCGGCTTCCTGGCTTGTCCTTCGACAAAAATGCATTCGGCATCCCGTCCGTGTACCGGATTGACAGCCGAGCGCGAAAACCACTCGTCCAGCGAGGAACTATCCATCTGAAAAAGAGACCACAGTTTATCAGGAAATGAAAATTTACGTTAAAGTTCGTCAATCATGATAAGTGTCGCACCGCACTCCCCCTTTCAGAACCTCTGAAATAAATGTCCCTGTTCACAGTTTCAACGTCTTTTCCTCTTCTACTTTACCTTATCTGCAGGGATCTCCAAGCACCTCCTATGGCCTGGTGTCGCAATCAACGTGTGTCGTATAATTCCCCAATTAATTACCACATGCATTAGAGATTTTATTCCATTCATTTCCTCAGACCTATGAATGCACGCATGCTAATAGACGTATGAATGCACGCACGCTAGTCAATTCTTGATTCCGAAGTACGTGCGTTTTCCCGTGTCTCATATACACGTCCAGTTTAGCGTACTGACGTCGCAATCACGTGATTCCGAACTAACCGAGTCATTTGCGCTCCCGCAATCTTGCCAATGCGTTCGGAAATGTTATGTCTTTTTGTCTCGTTTGAACATCCCAGGAATTCACTGTTTATAAATTTCTATAATTCCATTACAATGAGGAGCGCCTTAGTGGCGTGGTTGGTATGGTGTTGGCGTCCCACCTCGGTGGTCGCGGGTTCGATTCTTGGCCATTCCATTGAGGAGTGAGAGATGTGTATTTCTGGTGATAGAAGTTCACTCCCGACTTGGTTCGGAAGTCACGTAAAGCCGTTGGTCCCGCTGCTGAATAACTACTGGTGCCATGCAACGTAAAAGCACCATACAAACAAAACACTGGGGGCTGGCCTGTTTTCGCCTCCAACTGCCTGCCTCTCGTTATCGACCTCATTTTGATTTATTGATTTTATATCATATATGTCTAGTGCTCATTCTCATTACACATATACAGACATGCTCACACACACATATATACAGATGTATATATCTATATTATATACATACATACATACATGCGTGTGCGCGTGTGTGACTAAGTAAAGCGGGGGAGAATCTTCTGGTAATATTCCCTAGATCCAAAGAATGGAATGGTTTCGCAGGATTTTGGTATACACCCTCCATGGAAAACTTTGTAAATCGGCAGATATGTGTACGAAGGAGTTAGAACAAATTCTTATCCGTCTTGTTGGCATAACTAACCTTCACACGTATTGTGGTTGAAAAATTGTTCGAAAGCCAATGGATTATTATTCTTGCCAGTATTATGATTATCTAACGTCTATCAGAAAAATCATTTTGCCCCATTTTGCCCTGCATCAGCGATGGATGTTCTCATTTTACGTTATTCTTAAAAAAAAAATAGAGACAAGGGCCCAGTTGCCTGAGAAAGGCGGTCAAAATTCACATAAAAGAATACCCTCATCTGCAATAAATGTGGTAAAATTCGTTTTGATAACTCTGATACATTCATCTTTAGTGTCGCAAATTCATCCACTTTCTGTTTGGAGGACAGCAGAAAAATGGAAGCTCGTAAACGAAAAGTCAAATTTTATGGCATTTTTATTGAGTTATGTATGGAAAGTTCAGCCGAAGACAGATACAGAAGATAGCACTTATAATCTTGAAAGTAGACAAGAGGATAGATATCAAAGAAAAATCAGTTTTCAGTAAACTTGGATTGCTGCTGCCCATTAATCTTACTATAAGGCATGATTAAGTCCTAAAAGTGCTGGAAATTACTTTCTGTCACAAGGATGTTGTCGCATTTGATTTGGAAAAAAAATATCCTTTAGAGTCTTAAGTTAACAGTCTGTACGGTTACAGTTGATGTCAGGGAACTCCTGTGAAGAAGTAATGACAATAAAAGTCATCTCTAAACCACTAGATGTTGCAGAATTGAAGGAATTCATTTGATTCCGAGAAATTTTTGCACTTCGCAGTCGCTGATGGGTATAATACTGTGGTCTCTTTCTACCGATGATGTTTCAGTGTGCTTGCAAAGCTAATGGAGGAGGGTCTCAGGGTGTATAGCGCCTTTTTCAGCTCCCCCACGAGGCTTTTCATTGGCCAATTCAATGTCTACACTTCGTGGAGTTACTCTTCTTTCCCTCACAGTTTCAGTAACAAACTTCTTCCTCTTTCATCGTCATCTCATGTCCTTCTTCATCATCCCCTTCCCCCGCCCTCCAGGGGGGGGGGGGGGGGGGGGGGGGGGGGGGCCTCCTTATTTCCCCCGCCCCCCACTCTCCTCTCACCCTTTGCTACCCACTACAGGGCCCTTACTCCATGACATCTTGTTAATTTCTGCCAATTATCGTTCACTTCCTGTTCCTTTTTCCCCCCAATTTATTGCTTCTTTTTATGGCGGATATACTATGCGATCACCATCCAACCTACTGTACTTATTTCATCATAGCATTTTTTTTTTTTTTTACGTGACTCAATTGTTTCTTCATCGTTCTAGTCCCTCTTTTCATTCTCTCACAGACTGCTTCCGAATGACGTCATATCAGACCTTATTTCTGTAACCATAAATATTTTCTTAGGCGTTAAGTTCAGTGTATTATGAAACAAATCTTACTCAAATATTCTGTTTACAAAGCGTTTATGTTTAATGCAAATCCTATGCAAATATTGTGTTTACTCTTATTTATTATAATTTGCCGTAAATGACGGCTTGTAAGTTGACATTTGGAGCATAAAAATCGCTCTCCAAAACTGGGGTCGACTTGTTAGCCAGATAAAAAATGTCAACCTTTACCGCTAAGGGTAAACAGCAAAACTTCCTGCCTAACATTCGTTGTACACCATTTACAACATTAAAGGTTTGCGCAGTGATAACAGCTGGTAAAGTACAGAAATATTTTTGGACTACGTGGAATTAAGAGGTGTATTTATAAACAATCATTCACCACCTCTCCCAGTTAGAGCTAAAAGATTGTGTCACTGAATATTAATATGCAGCTATCTTCAATAGTAAAACTACCCCCTCCTTGGACTATGAATAAAATAAGAATCTGTACACTTAGAATATTTATCAAAAAGTTACTCATATACCCCAGGACACCATAGACAACGTACAGTAGAACATATAATTAGAAAAGGTCCACAGTACGCAATATACACAGACGGATCTAAATCATAATACGAAGTGGGGTATGTAGCCATATATCAAGACAAAACTATCAATTCTCACTGAATGACAATACCTCACTATTCACAGCAGAGCTGTGTGCAGTTACTACATCAGAACAAAAATAATCATAGAAACACCATTCAATAATTTTGTAATTTTTAGCGACTCGAGAAGCACTATAGAAACTATGCAAAGTTACAAACCAAAAAATAATATTGTACAACAAATTAGATTATTACTCCACAAGATATACAATAATGGGAAAACTATAGAAATATGCTAGATCCCATCCCATATAGGGATCAGAGGAGATGAAGAGGCTGATTATATAACAAATATTAGGATAAACATCATCAAAAATGCCAAAATATATGAAATTAAGGACCTGAAAGTAATAAATTTAAATAAATAAAAAAATAAACCTAGTGTTGGAAAGTTTTTTCTTCTTTTATTGGGAAAATATTACGTATCATTTACATAAGTAAGATATTACAAAATATTACAAAAATATATACCTACAATATTAACAAATTACCATGGATTTCTTTTTCTTTATTATTATTATTATTATTAACTAGGCTTTAAAACATTTTTTAAACACTAGGTAATAACTGCAGTATTACTTACAAAATTAATACTGGCTACTCAAAAACAGTAATTAATGTACTCTTTTGTGAAAATCTGTTCTATTCGTTTTTGTAATTGTTTTTAAATAACCACCTATCATAACAAAATTTGCTCTTAACAAAGGCATCTATTTCCTCTTTTGCGTAATGTTTCTTTTTACTGAACCAAACAGTATATAAATACCCTACAATTAACACAGTGGCACTATTATGGTCCTTGAGTACATCCATGGTCTAGCTAAGCGAGGCATACGCAATTCTGACACGTCTCCGAATGGGCCATTCTCGTCTAACACACGGACACCTAATGGATAATCCACATAACCCTCAAGCTCCTGAATGCTCTGAGGGTAAAATAATGATAACAATTAAGCATTTATTGTGTGACTGTCCAAAGTATAATAAACAGCGAACATTGAGTTTTGGAAATAAATATATCAGTGACATTTCGTCAGAATCTTTAACATTTTAAATTAATCCCATTATACAGTATTAGAAAGATTAGAATACAATTGACAAAATATAAAAAAAAGTAAATAAATAAAAACAAATCCTGCGGCCCATCCCTTGTGAGAGCTGGTAATCAGCTCATTGATCTGGTAAAACTTTTTAATGATAATAATAATTGTCCAGTCCTCTAGATGTGTTTCATTAAACATTTAATACTAAAATCTACCCCAAGTTTACTGTTAACAAGTTATTTGCCGACGAATGTTGTTCCCCATTTGATGTTTTGGATTGTATCTCTTGGTCGAAGTTCTTTGTTTCGACGGTAGTGTAAAGAAAGTAGCTTCGTCGGGTAAAGCTCCACATCTTTTTTTTTTTTTTGTGGGGTGTCGGGGCTGGGGGGTCCCGGTTCATTTGGTTAAGGATAGCTGTCGTGTTTGGAACGCAAGCTTTAATTCTCGCCAGTAAATTCTGGTAAACGAAGAGTGCTAAAACTTGACTGGTTGATTTGCTTTACGTTTCACCCATGAAGTAACCTGATCATCTCTTTTCCATTGAGTTTCACCCGTTAAGTGGAATTTTGGAATTCAGGAATTGCATGGAGAAAGAAAATACTAGCTTCATTTCACAGTCATGTTTCGGAAATAATTTTTATATAAACGGTACAAGCAGCTTTTTTTTTTTGTGCCATAATTTCCTTTTTTTTTTCTGTGGTCATAAAATGTCTTTTTCGCCGCTGTCAATCCATTTTCAGTACAAGAGATTTCGAGAGAAAGAGAAGCAATTGCTAGCTTGTCCAATTAGGAGGGTAGCGCAGGCAATGCACATCGCGTGTTACACTGTGGAAATTCCTGAATGGTTTTTGCAGTGGCCCTGTTCTGCGCTCACTTTTAGCCTTCATTCCCACTACCTCTTCCCCCAATCTTGCTTTCCAACCACTCCAACTCCCTCTTTTCTTTTCACTGTCGTAAGGGCTGAGTGGCTGAGAATGCCCCATTGTTTGGCTTGGCAACCTAAATTCCATAGAATCAAATAAATAACTTCATCTATTCACTTGCTCCAAATTTTGATGGTTTTTTTCAGTCGCTTCTAATTTTAGATTTTAACTTGTTTTAATTTTGTTTTCATTTTCATGTTTTTGTATTTTTTATAAGTCTATGATATTTTGTTAATATTACTGCTTTGAGAACGACTTGAGAAAGTGTCGGAGTGTGACTACGGTAGAAAGTTATATTGATCCTCTGTGTGTTTTAATTTACCACCTTGTTCAGTAATAATCACCATGGGTACTGCTAGTATACTTGCATCACGCAAGCACCTTTGTCTCAATGAATTTTTACTTTTATTACTGGCGCCATGGAATTTTATTATCCACCGATATTTTTTTCCATGAGACATCGATTGGATGCGTTTTTTTTTTTTTTTTTCTATTCGGCCATGGAAGGGCAAATTCTCTCCTTGGCGACGAACAAACATAATTGAAAATCGTGCATATGTACGCAGGCAGCAGTCAGTCACCGGGCTAGGTCGGTGGTCGAGTATTGCTATTAGCGAAGGCGTCCTGCTCCAGGAAACATAGTGGGTACAACGTCCTGCATCCTTCCCTGAGGCTTCTTTCGAAATGTCCCTCCTCGTCGTCTCACTCCTGACGGCGCTACTTTCCTCGGAGCTTTGCGGAGCAAAGTTGACCGGCAAGGTCTGGACTCACAGAAAGGTGAATTCGACGCGGTTCGCTCTAAAGGACGTAAGGACTGAGCAGTTCCAGGTGGATCGCAAATTGATGTGTGCAATCGCTGCATTGAGCACTGACTGGTGCAATATGTTCTGCTACGACGGAGTTACTACCTGTTGGCTGACCAACATCTTTTTGGTGAAAGATGATGCTGAAAGCGACATGCAATGCTGGACTTCGCCACTGACTACCACCGGTAAGCTTATGAGACATGCTTTCTTTCTTCATCATTCAGCGCTGCTTCAAGGTCGCTAATATACGTAAGTGAAAGCATTTCGAAATTCGTGAAATATTAATGAACACATTTGGATCCGGAATTACTTTCTTTCACCATTAAACAAATAAATATCAATGTAATCGCGTTTGCATGACATTTACGACATATTAGGTATCACGGAAAAAAATTTAAGATATAATTTCGATATAATTTCCAGCGCGGAGGATGAGTAAATACTATGCATCTGTATGAAGGCTATAATGGTGTATAAAACCATCTCCAATACCAGATTACGCATAGCTCTACCGAAATTTTGAGTTGTCGTTCCTACTGAATTCGAATTTACATTCTTTTACACATGATTTAATCAGTTCTAATAAGGAATTCCTGGAGAATGGTCAATCCAGCAGTCTGATCCCTTAGGTAGCAGATAAAATTCCGGCAGAATAGTGATACATCCAAACTCACAGCCCAGAATTAATATTTACCTGGACACTATTGAACTCCTTAATTTTGCGTTGGAAATAATACCAAAAACTGGGTATAAACTCTAAACAAGTAAAAATGCGCTGAAGTTTCTTCGGCGCAATCGAGTATTCTGTACATCGTATAATCAAGGCCAACGGAAATAATAATAATAAATTTTATTTCAGCTCAAGGCCATAACATGGAATATGCAAAGTATAGACAATAACATACACAATCTAGATACATGAGATAACTTGATAAAAGTGATTAAATGGCAATATCCACACGGTTGCCGAAGTAGTATGAAAGATATTAATCACAATAATGGTAATAACAGTAATAATATTGAGAATATTTTAAAAAACATGAAGAATCATAACAATTAGTGAACAGATTGTATATAATTAAATTCCAGTTAGGGACCTTAGGTGGTTACAGTAATAAGGTCCAGAAGGCTGAATACGAAAATCGATTGTAACAAAGCTCTATACTGATAATATTCACAGTAATAGGTAATGAAAAAGGAAAATACCAGGAATATCAATAATCGTAGCAATATAATGATAATGACAGATTCTGCAGATGTAACTTTGCAAAAAACAGAGATTAAGTCATTTTGGGAACAAACGCCTCATTTTCCCACCTTTCCCACAATTTAGAACTTGCTTCACTACTTAGGATGCTTTGTATGAGCGAATTGCTGCTGTTTCTCACTCTGGTTATCAGGCTGAACATTGTTCGCCTTACAATGATTTTGTAATTGTCCAGACGGTTTTCTGTGAACATCTGTGTGACGGAGTGGTAGCGAGGAGTGTTTGTGAGGCGCCTCAAAATGTCATTGTGAAGGACTGTGATACGTCTCATGGTCTCTCGGGTATATAGTTCTTCCATAGGGAACACCCATAGATACCGTAGCTGTAAGTCATTTTCTTATTTATTTAATTTATTTTATTTATTTATTTATTGTTCCCGTTATCAATGTAAAGTTGATTAGTGCTATCTTTGTAATGCTTGGTACTCCTTATTTGAATTAGTTTTATACTTTCTTGTAGTTGCTTATCGTTTCTTACTTCGTTTGTTATTTGTTGTTCGAGTCTCAGGAGGCTTAGGAAGACAGTACAGTTTTTCTTACTTCATTAATACACTAGTAAAGAAATACATAGAAAATACAAGTTAAGTATATGCCGACGAATTGAGGTGTTAGCCTTCCTTAATTCTTCTTAACCCACAATGAGTGAGGCTGTCGACCTCACTCCGCTAAAGCTCTCTGTTATTCTCTCTTCTTCTTTGCCTCTCCCTCCAAACTTGCTTTCTCGAAGGTTCTTCAAGGAAAGTGTCCAGGCCACCAGTAGGCGGGCAATTGCTCCTGTTCCGCCCTGTAGTAAGCCTTATTGGTTGAAAATTTACTAACGACGTCCCTCGGCTGTGATTGATTGACTTGATTCCTAATGACGTCACCGGAACTGTCGAGTTTCCGGCGAAAGTTCAAAAGTCAGGTTACAGTGGAGAATTTTAATGGGAGCGCTTAGATTAGTACTGGCTCGTGTTATGGGCTTATGGCTATTGTTCAAGACACTTCCTGTGACTAATTCTCTCTCTCTCTTTCTTTCTTTCCAGATTCGATCTTTCTCTCTCTCAGAACCATATCGTCGGCATAACAGAGGTTGTTTATAATTGCTTCGTTGACAGTGCACCCGATTTGGAGTGAGCTAAGTTTGACATTCATGGAATCTGTGTAAGTACGTATTAAACAGATATGGTGAGAGAATGTCCCCTTGCTGAAGCCCCTTTAGGGAGCCGATAGTGTACGCCCACTTGACGCAGAATTGCTGTGTGGAGAAACACCAATATAAAATGCCAATTAGATAGAGGTGTGCCTCGTTTACTCTGTCAAATGCTTATCTCACATCTACAAAACACGGAAAAAGGAGAGGCTGATGATAGTTGAACAGTTCAGCAATTCTTTCAGTATGTACATGCAGGTGTCGGTTGAGTGGTTTGCTTTCAATCCGAACTGGATTTCTGTGGTGTGTAAAAAGGGGAGAAAGCTCACCAGAAGAACCGACTCAAGTATCTTCGATGCGATCGTAGGATTGAAACGGTCGGTAATTGCCAGGGTCAGTTGCATCCTTTAGATTGTTTTTGATTAATGGTATCAAGTGAACTATGAGTAGGCAGTCTGGAAGAAACTGGTGAATTATGAACGCATTGAATAGGGCAGCTAGCAAGATGTAAATTATCTGGTGGCAGAATTTGAAAGCTTCCGTAGGAAGACCATTGCAGCCGGGTGATTTATTATTAGTATTAGGTAGGTTGTTTATGGCATTGCTGATGTTACCTGGCGTAATACGATCTGTGAAATGGAATTGAATGTTATCAGTTTATCAGTAAGGAAGTTATCTACATCCCTTCGGAAGACTTAATCGTTCTTGCAATTCAGGAAATTGCTGAAGTGTTCGCCCCACATACTTGCGATAGCCTCGTCGCCGATAGCTTCACCTACTCTGTGATAGCTTTTTAGTTTTGGGATTTATGGATTGGATGTCTGTTCAAAGACGAGGATAATCACCGGAATATAAATTTATCGTCATTGCATCGGGTCTTAGTTGCTTTACATTTAATCTGCAATGCGTAAGAGCAATTTTGAACTGCGCTGTCGCCTGTCTCATTAGCAATGCAGTGTCCTTCCCTCGGGCTACCATTTTGCCTCCACAGTAAAAACATTTCTGGTGAATGTGTATACAGATCTTTTAAGGAAGTCATTCCAGCCAAGTATTAGTTTTTTTTATTGTCATTATAATTCTCACTATGGTATTTAAAAAAAATTAATATTAAACGTATTTTCATCCCTAAAAAGATTGATTTTTTCTACATAATCAGTTTTATTTAACATGCCACCCGCCTATTCATCAGTCGCGAACCTATGAGCAAAATTCGAAGCTCGTGATCTTTTCATGATATCAAAAACTATTCATAATCATTAAACTCTCAACTTAGGAGAACCTTCACTCGATATTAATTCTCTCCACATTTAGCGTTATTCCGTCCCTTTGTACATATTCTCCGCATTACCTTACTTCTGGTTTCCTTTGCCTTACGTGACATCTCTTCAGATGATGAAGTGCCAAGTATCTGGTTACTACACTTACCATTCATTAATTGTTACCTCATAACAGCCAGACACATGAACCCTCATCACAGGTATTAAACGACTGAATCTAAAGGCAACAGTGATCCCTTAAGAACTTACCAGTATTGCAGAAAATCAGACTAAGTTCATCAAAACAGGTGTGAGGTAGTCTTGTAAGTAATTAAATTAATCAAAGGGCATCACTCCATCAACAACTTTAAAAGTCTAAGTATTTCCCTGATTTCAGAAGTCTAAGTGTAAGGGCTGTTGCCTTGTATAATAAGGCGCCCATTGAGGTTATGTTAGACTTGCGATACTCTTACGCTAAGTCGGTTGGTTATGCACTTCCATACTCATTGGAGTGTCTTGGGGTTTGATGATAACTTACGAAGTCAATATCTTCTTGTGTTATGGCGACGGAGATATGTTAAACTCATGATGATAATTATAACTTCATTCGATCTCTTTCTGATGTGAGGTTCTAGTAGAAAACACTGAGTACAAAAAATATTTCTATTCTCTGAGATTACATGATGAAGATCAGAGGAAATTTGTACAGGTCTGCCAATGATGATGGCTAATTCGAATCTGACTACAATCTCGTTTACAAATCATAAAGGAAGCAGACAGTAGCTCGAACATACAAACATACACACAGATGACATAGATTACAAATCACGTAGGTCGTTTGAATTATAGGTCACGTTAGTTATCTCAAGCAGGAAGCTTGGACTAATGTTTTCAAAACAAATGAATTACTACAGGTGACGGCACGTCATCTTAGCCTACTTTATTGTATACGTCATCTTAGCATACTTTATCGTCTCTGGTCCGATCACATTCCTGCAAGCAATCTGGTTGACCTCTTGGGTCACTGGTTTTAATTAATCATAGTTTTAGTTTTTTATATATATGGAATAACATTCCATATTTTTATTATGTAACACTTACATAAGTACTTCCCTGGTTCTCAGTCACTTCAAGTAAATTCTACCTAACATAAATATAATCAATATACTGGTTTAAATGAAAACACTTATAAAAATTCTAAATACAAAAATTCATTATTAAACTCAAAATTTATAAGTAAAATTCACAATATCATGGAAAATTACTGTTACCTGAAAACAAAGCAGTTTAAATACTTCTTGAATCAATTAAGTTAAATTAAATCAAAATTAATTTATCACAAAATTCAAGAAAATTCATTCAATCAACATTCAAAAGTGTTAGGTAATATCTAAAATTTGGAAATTAATTCATAAGTGCTAAATAACAACGAAACTTGAAAATAATTCTAAGTAAATGCAAATTAATTGAGAAGTGTTAAATTCAATCAAATGTGCAACGATTAATTAATGAAAACAACTAAGTTAATTAAATTGTGAGAGAAAATGAAGACAGAGAAATGTGGCAAATACCAAAATTGCAAAAAGTATTAATCACACAGAATATGAAATGAAAATGCACTCTTCAATAAGAAAATGAATAAATGCACAAAACATAAAAATCACTTCAAATGAAACAAACACAAAACACAAAAATTTGCAATGTGTAAAAATGTAAATCTTTTCACCAAAACCATTGTAACTATTAGTTATTAGTTCTCTAAACCATCGTAACCATTAGTTAGTTTTTTACCAAACCACTGTAACCACTAGTTATTAGTTGCAACTAATAAAAATATAACACACTTTACCTTGGTTTACCAACTTCTTTCTTCAAAAAATTCACCAATTCACAGTATTTCACAAAATTAGGCGCCGTTACACACACAATGTTTGTTCAGATTCCACAAAAAACACTAAATAATACTAAATAAATCTAAGAAATATCAAATCTGAAATCTACAAGTTACGAGTGACCAATTTACGTTACGTTAATATCAATTATGGTGAGAGAGAGAGAGAGAGAGAGAGAGAGAGAGAGAGAGAGAGAGAGAGATCTGAACGCTTTGAGGATTTAAGCCTGAATTAAATCTTTCCATTCGCACAAGAGCTGGGCAGTGGAGCTGGCACAAAACATTTTGGGCAATGAGAAAGATGATGCAATCCTTCTAGAAACTTCTAAATAGTGACGTAGCTTTACAGAAAACTGTGAAATCTGCACATGGTTTTGGCAAAGAGGTACGCGTATGAAACCAGTCTGCTCAACAAGACACAACTCGATCGAGACAGACTCGAGCGAGCAAGATGTTGACATGTTTTTAAAAACAACGGAGACTCGAGTTCCTCTAATCTCAAGGCGATGAGAAGTTACTGAAACAACTCTGGCTTCGAACAGACAAAGATAATCTCTCTCTTTCTTTACATTCTACGTTATATATTCTTTTACATTATGTTATGCGAAATTTGAACACATATTTTAAGACATCCTAGTACTCTAACTAGCTAAGGAATCTGAAAAAATGTTGCAAAACTCTGCATATAACATTTTATACAGTCAAAGAGGGGATATATGCATTTTGAAAGTATTAATATATAGTATACCTTCCCCCAGAAGAATGTTTATCACAGTGTTGAATCCAACGAGATAAATTATCAGCAACTACATTGTTTTTGCCGCTAATGTGCTGCACTCTTAAGTTATACTGTTGCAAGCACAAAGACCAGCTGGTCAGTATTTGATTATGGGTTTTCATTCTCTGGATAAATGATAGTGGATTTGATCAGACAACACTAAAATTTCTTCATTCCTACGTCAGTTCACATACACTTCAAACTTTTTCAGGGCTGTGATTAATGCTAAAGTTTCCTTCTCAATTGTCGAGTATACTTTCTGATGTTTTTTCAATTTTAAGACATGAAGCACACAGGATGGTAGATATTATTTTCATCTTCTTGAAGTAGATCAGCTCCGATGCCTCAGTCAGAAGCATCAACTTGTATCACAAATTTCTTGTTGAAGTCTGGGGCTTGAAGTTGAAATGGCTTTTACCTTCTCAAAGGATTCTTGACACTCTGGAGTCCAAACAAACTTAGCTTTGGGACTAGTTAAGTCTGTCAAGGGAGCTACTACAGCTGAGAAATTTGGGCAGAAACGACGACAGAATCCAGCCATACCTAAAAATTTCTGTAGCTGTTTCCTGGTAGTAGGTGGGGTAGCCTTACGGATACCTTCTGCATTATTAACATCTACTGGGGCAAGAAAGCCTTTCCCAACTTCAAACCTAAGATACTGCACAGTTGCCTTTCCAAACTCACTCTTCTCTAGGTTGATTGTTAGTCCTGCTTCTCGTAGTTTCTTGAAAACTTTCCTCAGAATCTTCAGATGTTCTTCTCACGTTATAGAGTAAATCACTATGTCATCCAGGTATACACCTATTCCTTCTATCGATCCTAGCAGTTGATCCATCACTCGTTGAAATGTTGCAGGTGCATTCATCAGACCAAACGGCAGAACAGTATATTGATACAGTCCAAAAGGTGTAATAAAAGCTGACATCAACTTCGCATTCTCATCTAAGGGAATTTGATAATATCCTTTTAACAAGTCTATCTTGGAAACAAACTTGGCTTGCCCAATATTATCAAGTAACTGATCTATAAGAGGCAAAGGATAATTGTTAGCCACACTGATAGAATTCAGTTTCCTATAATCAGTACACATTCTAAATGAACCATCTGGTTTCTTCACTAACACACATGGAGAACTGAAGTGACTTGAACTGGGTTCTGCTAATCCATGTTGCAGCAAGTACTCAACTTCTTTCTTCAAAACATCTTGATGATAAGGTGATAAGCAATAGGCTCTTTGCTTGAAAGGTTTTCCATCTTCTTTAACCTTGATCTCATGCTTGGTCAGATCAGTACGCCTAGGTACATCTGCAAAAATTTCTGGGAAACTTCTAATTACTTCACTTAAGTCTTCACCTTTTTCAACACTCAGATATTTCAGCTTATCCTCCAAATTTTCCAAAATTGAAGAATTATTCATCTTGCTTTCAGCTCCCAATTCGTAGCCATCATCGTCTTCTGTAGATAAAGTTGTTTGTTTTATTGACACAGTTTCAGTTTTAGTTTCTGAGAAATACGGTTTCAAGAGGTTCACATATATCTTCCTTTGTCTTCTTCTTCTTTCTGGTGTTTCAATCACATAAGTTCTATCACTTATCTTGTAAGGACCTTGAAATTTATTAGTGAGGGGAAATCTCTTGACAGGTAAGAACACTAACACTTGTTGACCTACACTAAAACTTCTTAGCTTAGTCTTAACATCATATCTCCTTTTCATTTTCTCTTGACTCTCCTTCAGATTTTATAAAGAGAACTTCCTAATCTCTTTCAATCTTCTCCTTAAGTTCTTCACATACTCTCCTTGGATTTCCTCTTGAGTTTCTTCCCAATTTTCTGCAAGAATCTTCAACGGTCCTCTCACTTCTCTGCCAAAAATCATTTCATTAGGTGAAC
Organism: Macrobrachium nipponense; assembly: GCF_015104395.2. NCBI lineage: Eukaryota > Metazoa > Arthropoda > Malacostraca > Decapoda > Palaemonidae > Macrobrachium > Macrobrachium nipponense. The sequence continues at coordinate 94,099,611 of NC_061107.1, forward strand.
AACCCATACTTTCTCGATAAGCACTCCTAACTTCAAACAACATTAATGGTAAACCAACATCCCATTCTCTTCCTGACTCAGAACAATACTTTGTCAACATACTTTTCAATGTCTGTTGGAACCTTTCTAAGGCACGTTGAGTTTCTGGATGATAAGCAGTGGATAACTGTTGTTCCACTCCTAACAAATTTATCACATCCTGGAATAACTTTGAAGTAAAGTTGGTTCCTCTATCACTTTGCACTATTTCTGGTATACCAAACTTTGAGAAAAACTCCACAAGTTTTTCAGCAACTATCTTGGCAGATATGTTTCTAACAGGGATTACCTCTGGATATCTTGTCACAGGACACATTAATGTTAACAAATACTCATTTCCCTTCTTTGTCTTCAGCAGCGGTCCAACCATGTCTATAATCACTTTGCTAAAGGGTTCTCCTCTAACTTCTATAGGTTGTAGGGGGGCTTTCTTGATGGTTTCATTTGGTTTTCCAGCTATCTGGCAGGTATGACACTCACGACAGAATCTGCTAACATCTTTGTGAAGTCCAGGCCAGTAAAAATATTTCATGATCTTCTCCACAGTCTTCCTGATTCCCATATGTCCAGACTCATGAGCTACTGCTACCACTTGCTTCCTCAATGGATATGGAATCAAAATTTGATAATATTCGCCCCATACAGCATCTCCTGGTATATCTGTAGGTCTATATTTCCTCATCACCAAACCTTCCTTCAGATAATAACAGGTAGGAGTTTGTTGCATCTCTTCTCGATCAACAACTCTGAAGAACAAATCAGCTAACAATGCATCATTCTTCTGCAAGTCCATTAGTTTCTCTCTTGTCACTTGACCAACTTCAAGGGTTGAATTCTCAATATCTACTAATTCAGCTACTGTAGTTTCACTTTTGTCTTCAGGAACACTTTGACTACTCGGAGTTTCTTCAGGAACAACAGGTTCTTCTTCTTGGTCGTCGTCATCTTCTCCATGGGAAATCTTTTCTTGGTCAGCACTATGGGAAACATCACTTCCCTGGAACACAAAGATCCTTCACTTGATCCTTCTTGGGTGTGTAAATCCTCAGTTTCTTTACTTGCAGTCGTAGTCCTCTTCATACTTCTGGTAGTTACACAACTAGGAAACAGGTGAGGGTTATTCTTCTCCAACTCTACTGTAGGACTAATCCTCAATGGTTTTTCTGTCACTACAGGACAAGGAATAAATGGTTCACCACCAACTTCATTCCCCAACAGAACATGTACACCTTCCACAGCCAGTGAGTCCTTTACAGCAAAATCAACATTCCCTGTCACCAATTCACAGGACAGGTGTAAGCAGCATATAGGAGTTACTTCCTCTCCTCCTATACCCTTCAAAATAACTGAATCTCCTGTGAGACTCTTCTCCAACTGAGGGTGAAAACCATGTACTACCACACTATGGTTACTCCCTGTATCACGTAATATCTTGACTGGTACCTGCACACTTCCTCCTTGAGTTGACAGCATACCCTCATAGATATATGGCTTAAAGGCCTCCACACTGCTAAGCCACTCACTGCTTGAGGTAACATTTCCACTGGTTGCTAAACATTCAGCTTGTTTAGTTTCATTCTTCTCTGGAGTTTGATTCTTTCCCACACTGCTCTTCGTAGTTTGTTTCACCTGGTCACCTTTCACAACTTGACCAACTGGCTTTGACAGGTGCTGATTCCGGTAACACTCTTTACTGAAGTGTCCTGCTCTTCCACACTTGAAACAGACAACATTAGGTTTCTGTAACTGTCTTGAAAAATTGGATGAGGATTTCACATTAGTTTGCTGAGATATATTACCTTGTGTACTCTTGGTAGTGTCACTTGTAGGTTTCCCATTAAATTTGTTCCTGTTATTTGGATGAGACTTATAACCTTGACATTGTAATTGCGTTTGCTACTAATTATATTGTAATCTTCACTCAGTGTAGCAGCTTTGTCAAGTTTCTTCACCTCTCTCTCTCTCTCTCTCTAATAGGCTCTTATATGTTCAGGAATTCCCTTAAGATACTGTTCAAGAACAATTAATTCTTCTAACCCATCAAAAGTTTTAACTTTAGCAGCTTCTAACCAACGTTTAAAACACCTTCTTACTTTATAAGCATAATCTAAGAATGTTCCCTTCTCATCTTTTCTAAAATTTCATTGCAGTACTCTGGGGTCATCTGGTAAACTTGTAGCACACTGTGTTCAAGTACCTTGTAGTCTTTACACTGATCAGCTGTTAAGGCTAGATAAGCACTTCTCCCTTTACCAATTAAGATGCTTTGTAGCAAAACTGACCATTTATCTTCTGGCCATCCCATACCTGAAGCCACTTTCTCAAAGTGATCAAAAAACTCATCTGGAGCTTCTTCAGTAAACTTAGGGATTAACTTCTATACTCTTACTACATCAAATACAGGGTCTTGATTACCTTGGATAGGGTTAGATGGGGTCACAGGTATTGTGGATCTAGCTCTTATCAATTCCATTTCCCTTTCATGTCTTGCAATTTCTCTTTCCTCTTTTATCCTTTCTCTTTCCTCTTTAACTGCTTTTTCTTCTTCTCTTTCTCTTCTTTCTTGTTTTTCCCTGTGTATTCTTTCTCTTTCAGCTTGCATTTTCAGCTTAATCAAATTCTCTTCTGCTTCAATGCGTCTAAGCTCTAACTCTGCATCACTTTTCTCTTTCTTTTCTGCTAGCTTATTCATAAGATCAGCATGTGCTACATTCAACAACTCTTGAGCCAGTTCTAACTCATCTTCATCAGTTATTCTACCAGAGTCTATCAATGATTCCATAGCAATACATCTTATTTGTGCCTTTACCATACTAGTAGACGCATAACCATCACATGCCACTGCTAAAGCGCTCCACTGTAGTTTATAAAGTCAGAGTGGTCTCAGATAACACTTGGATGGAAGGGGCTGCTAAAAATTCCTGAACCTTGAACTGAGCCATTTTCCTCTAAGTTATCAACTTACAATGGAATAGAATAAATGCAAAACAAAATCTATATGGTCACTCTCCTAGCAAAATATATCCCTAACACCACCAGTATATACTATAGTGATAATGAAATCTGCTTTCCCGGGTCTGGGGGGGAAAGTAGACAAAGATCTGGTTGCTACACTTACCATTCATTAATTGTTACCTCATAACAGCCAGACACCTGAACCCTCATCACAGGTATTAAACGACTGAATACTCTAAAGGCAACAGTGATCCCTTAACAACTTACCAGTATTGCAGAAAATCAGACTAAGTTCATCAAAACAGGTGTGAGGTAATCTTGTAAGTAATTAGATTAATCAAAGGGCATCACTCCATCAACAACTTTAAAAGTCTAAGTATTTCCCTGATTTCAGAAGTCTAAGTACTTCCCTGGTTCTAAGTCAATTCAAGTAAATTGAAGGAAAACAGATCAATTACCACTCTATGTTTCTACCTGACATAAATATAATCAATATACTGGTTTAAATGAAAACACTTATAAAAATTTTAATTACAAAAATTTATTATTAAACTCAAAATTTATAAGTGAAATTCACAATATCAGGGAAAATTACTGTTACCTGAAAACAAAGCAAAGTTTAATTAATTCTTGAATCAATTAAGTTAAATCAAAATTAATTTATCACAAAATTCAAGAAAATTCATTCAATCAAAATTCAAAAGTGTTAGGTAATATCTAAAATTTGGAAATTAATTCACAAGTGCTAAACAACAACGATACTTGAAAAGAATACTAAGTAAATGCAAATTAATTGACAAGTGTTAAATTCAATTAAATGTGCAATGATTAATTAATGGAAAAAACTAAGTTAATTAAATTGTGAATGCAAATGAAAACACAGAAAGATGTGGCAAATACCAAAATTGCAAAAAGTATTAATCACACAGAATATAAAATAAAAACACACTTCAATAAGAAAATGAATATATGCACAAAACATAAAAATCACTTCAAATGAAACAAACACAAAACACAAAAATTTGCAATGTGTAAAAATGTAAATCTTTTCACTCAAACCATTGTAACTATTAGTTATTAGTTCTCTAAACCACCATAACCATTAGTTATTAGTTTTTTACCAAACCACTGTAACCATTAGTTATTAGTTGCAACTAATAAAAATATAACACACTTTACCTTGGTATACCAACTTCTTTCTTCAAAAAATTCACCAATTCACAGTATTTCACAAAATTAGGCGCCGTTACACACACAATGTTTGTTCAGATTCCACAAAATGCACTAAATAATACTAAATAAACTCTAAGAAATATCAAATCTAAAATCTACAAGTTACGAATGACCAATTTACGTTATGTTAATATCAATTATGGCGAGAGAGAGAGAGAGAGAGAGAGAGAGAGAGAGAGAGAGAGAGAGAGAGAGAGAGAGAGAGAGATCTGAACGCTTTGAGGATTTAAGCCTGAATGAAATCTTTCCATTCGCACAAGAGCTGGGCAGTGGATCTGGCACAAAATGTTTTGGGCAATGAGAAAGATGATGCAATCCTTCTAGAAGCTTCTAAATAGTGACGTAACTTTACAGGAAAACTGTGAAATCTGCTCAACAAAGACACGACTCGATCGAGACAGACTCGGGCGAGCAAGATGATTGACATGTTTTTAAAAAACAATGGAGACTCGAGTTCCTCTAATCTCATGGCAATGAAAAGTTACTGAAACAACTCTAGCTTCGAACGGACAAAGATAATCTCTCTCTTTCTTTACATTCTACGTTATATATTCTTTTACATTATGTTATGGGAAATCTGAACACACATTTTAAGACATCCTAGTACTCTAACTAGCTAAGGAATCTGAAAAAATGTTGCAAAACTCTACATATAACATTTTATCCAGTCAAAGAGGGGATATATGCGTTTTGAAAGTAGTAATTATTATATAATATATATATATATGTATATATATATATATATTATTATATTATTTATATTATATAATTAATATATAATTAGAAATATATATATATATAGATAATATATCTATATATATATATATATATAAATATATATATATATATATATATTATCTATAATATATATATATAATATAATATATATTAGTAATCTATATTCTTATGCTGTGGATTTCGCAATGTAATTATGGTTTTGGTAATACAATTAATTCCCCTCACACTGTGTATATTGTTGTAAAATATATATTTCAATGTTCAGATTCCCTTGTGGAAGAGCAGAATGCTTCATTCAGGAGTGTTATCAGAATTATCAGCAGTCAAAGTCTCTTGTCAAATAATAAGGGGTGACCAAATGAAACAGACTGTTGGGAACAATGAGGGGAAGAATCAGACTACAGGGAAGACTGAAACAAACAAGCAACCAGTGGTAATGTAACCTCAAGCAGTGATTGGCTGAGCAGTTTGGAGGCTTTTAAGCCATATATCTATGAGGGCATCGTGGCAACCCAAGAAGAGAATGTGCAGGTACCAGTCAAGATTTTACTTGATACAGGGAGTAACCATAGTGTGATGTTATGTGGTGCTTACCCATTGTTGGAGAAGAATCTCACTGGAGATTCGGGTATTTTGAAGGGTATAGGAGGAGAAGAAGTAACTCCTATATGCACTTACACCTGTCCTGTGAATTGGTGACAGGAAATGTTGATTTTGCTGTAAAGGACTCACTGGCTGTTGAAGGTGTACATGTTTCATTGGGGAATGAAGTTGGTAGTGTTCTTTGTCCTGTAGTGACAGACAAACCGTTTAGGATTAGTCCTATGGTAGAGTTAGAGAAGAATTACCCCCACTTGTTCCATAGCTATGTAACTACCAGGAGTATGAGGAAGACTATGCCTGTAAATGAAGATACCGAGGAGTTACACACCCAAGAAGGATCAAGTGAAGGATCATTGAATTCAGGAGAATTGTTCCAGGGGAGTGGTGCTTCCCATGGAGCTGACCAAGAAATGATTTCCCAAGAATTCTTCAGAGTTGTTGATCAAGAAGAGATGAAACAAACTCCTACCTGTTATTATCTGAAGGAAGGTTTCCTGATGAGGAAGCATAGACCAACAGATATACCAAGAAATGGTGAGTGGGGTGAATATCATCAAATTTTGATTCCATATCCATTGAGGAAGCAAGTGGTAGCAGTTGCTCATGAATCTTGGCATATGGGAATCCGGAAGACTGTGGAGAAAATCAGGAAATGTTTTTTCTGGCCAGGACTTCATAAAGATGTTAGCAGTCTGTCAAGAGTGTCATACCTGCCTGTCATGGTAATCGCTTTATAGCGAAGAATGATAAGTTAAAGGAAATGAAAATGCATTTTCTTCAAGTAGGTCTGCAGCAAGGAGGTATTTGCGCACGTGTTGGAGGCACCTGTTCTCATGATTATTCTAGAATCACCAGGTGGGATATGGAACTCAACAGGTGCCATCGCGTCATCAGAAACACCGCGTATTAAGAGGCAACATTTCGTCGAGATCCTTCTAAAAAGTTCCTGTCGACTTGAGAGTCTGTGACGTTCGCTGTTATGCTTCACCCCCTTCAGCCCCGCCCCAGATCGCCATATATATATATGCCCTGAGGAAGTAGAGATTATCAGAGATCAGATCATCAGTGAGAGATCATCAGAGAGAGATAAGAGAAGAAGGAAGAGACGAAGGATAAGAGAGGAAAAAGACGCATGAGAGAGTGTGACCGGAATCGAATCAAGTCGTCCACAGTCGGGGAAAGAGAGACAGTTGAGCAACCCTTCGGAGAAGAAACGTCCTACAAGTTGGTTTTGAGGAGTAACTTGCCCTTCGAGTATCAAGAATAGACATTGCTTTCTGCAGTACGGAGTCAAGAAGACGTCTGGAGTTATAGTTCTCCTTTGCGAAGCCATCGCTTTGAGCAATGATTTTCAACAGCTGCAAAACTGGCTAGCAAGTATTTCATTGCCTCACTGTTTCCCCAGTTCACATGCTGTAAGATTTCGTTTTGTTATGTAAATAGGAGAAACCATTCTGCATTTATCTTTGTTAGTAAGCTTGTAAATAAACTGTTGTTCTGTTTGTGTTTCTTTCTATATTTGTATCCCGAGTTTCAACTGTTGGTGTTGAATCTTTTTTGTTTATTATGTTAAAGAACCTGTAGCGGACCTCGGGTGTCTGTAACATTATTGGTGACCTTTGGCCAGGGTATTCGGCACAGTAACAGATTGAAACAGGGAGAATATAGAAAGAACCAGAATGAGTGAGATAGTAAAAGAGTTTATTGAGTCTGGTAAGCTTCTAGGTCTAGAAGGGAATGATCTCTGTATGTTGAAAGGAAAGAAAGAGAAAAGTATGAGAGAGATGAAAGAGCGGCTGAGAGAGAAGTAATGAGAATGCAACAGGAAGAAAGAGAGAAAGAACGTAAGCATGAGTTAGAAATCGCTTTTTCAAGGCAAAGTACTCTCAGCAGTCAGACAGGCGAGAACGAAAGTGGAGCTGATGGTTTAGGTATGAGTGCAGTGTTGAAATTAGTACTAAAGTTTGATGAGGAAGATGTAACGAAACATTTCATGTGTTTTGAGAAGTTAATAGAAAGAGTAGGTTCTCCTAAAGAAATGTGGACTCTATATTTACAGTCAGTTTTGAGTGGTAGGGCACTTACTGTGTATAGTTGCATGTCTAAGGAGGAATGTGATGATTATGATATTGTGAAAGAAACTGTTCTTAGCACGTACAGGTTAGTACCCGAGACTTACCGTAAGAAATTTAGAAGTTTGAGAAAGGACGAGAATATTACTTATGTAGACTACAGTAAGAAGTTAGAGAGGCTGTTTTTGATTGGTTAACTTCTGCTGAAGTTGATGATTTTGATGGTTTGAAGAACTTAGTGTTGTTAGAAAACTTCAAAGATAATGTATCCCCTGAGATTAAGCTTTATATAGAAGACAGGCGAGAAGTATCTTTTGTAGGAGCAACTAGGTTAGCAGACGAATATAGTTTGACTCATAATCTAAGTGCCAGTAAGAAACGAAATGATTCTTCGTCTGGTAGAGTACAAAGCGGTAAAGGTTTCAGTTCTAGTAATACCAATGCGAGTAAAAGTGACTGTTACTGTTTATGTATGCGGAAAACCTGGTCATACGTCTAAGGTTTGTAAGACTAAAGTGGCATCTAGTGGCTCAGAATTAACTTGTTTCCGATGTAATGGGAACGGGCATTTAGCGAGAAATTGTGCAGTAGAAAGGAAGGACGTTAAGAAACCAGTGTCTCTAGATAACCTTTTGTCAAGTAAGAATGATGTGATGAGAGAAACTAGGAATTTTTTTGATAAATTTCTGTCAGAAGGTGTAGTTTCCTCTCTTGGAGGAGTAGATTCGAGAGAAGTAGTCTTGCTTCGAGACACAGGAGCTGCTGTCTCACTGATTAGGAGAGAGAGTGTGCCAAACAGGGCAGAATTCAATATGGAAGAAAAAGTCATGTTAGGTGGATTTCCTAACACTTGTGTCCTTTGTCCTTTGTTGAAGTTAAACTTAGATAGTCAGGTAGTGTCAGGAGAAGTGAAACTAGCAGTTGTTGAAAGTTTGCCCATTGATGGCGTTGACATTATTGTCGGTAATGACTTAGCTTTATCCAAGAATGTGAATCCTGTTGTGAGATTCCAGTGCCTGAAATGGTAGTAACTAGGTCAGGTTTAGATACAGACATAGACTACGGTCATAGTTTGTTCGTGGATTCGAAAGAGTTAGAGTTTGTGGGTTCGAACGAGAGTGAGTTTGTGGATTCGAACGAGTGTGATAGAGGTGGCGAGGTTGATCTTGGTATGAGTGTGGTTGAGAGACCAGACTCTATCGGTGTTGACAGTGATAGCCAAGGGGAAGGTGTAGCTGTCGAGAGTAACGTAGTCGATGTAGTGGAATCAAGTAATAGTTACTGTGATGAATTAGGCACTAACCTATTGAATAAGGATGAGCTAGTCAAGTTTCAGAGAGAGGATGAGTTCACTAACCCGAATTTTTTAATGTGAGCTTGATGATGATCTCGATAATGTGTGTAAGGAAACGTTTTGTTTAAAAGACGAAGTTTTGTGTCATTATGTTCGTCCTAAGTCAGGTAGTAAAGAGGAAATCGCCGAACAATTAGTGGTTCCTAGGAAGCTTCGTGAGCTAGTTTTGAAGTTAGCACATGATGAGCAAGGACATTTGGGAGTAAATAAAACTTTCAGGTGTATTAGTAGGGCGTACTTTTGGCCTAAAATGAAAAGTAACATGAAGATATGTTTTAAGCTGTCATGAATGCCAAATTGCAGGAAAACCGATTCAAGTAATTCCCAGAGCTCTGTTGTGTAATATTCCTTCAGTAGGCGAACCTTTTGAGAATGTAGTTATCGATATGGTCGGAGCGTTGCCTAGAAGTAAGGGAGGGAGTATATATCTGTTAGCAATCATTGATAGACTAACTCGCTATCGAGAGGTGATACCTGTAAGAAGCTGTAACGCAAGGACCGTAGTTAAACGATTGTTAGATCATTTTTCTAAGTTTGGTCTTCCTCGTACTATACAGTGATAATGGTAGTAATTTTGTATCCAAATATTTCAGGGATAGAATGAAAGAGTTAGGCATTAAACTCGTAACTTCCACACCTTATCACCCCGAATCACAAGGCATTGTGGAGCGGTTTCATCAAACGTTAAAGAGTTGTTTACGAAAACTGTGTAGTAACTTTGAATATGACTGGGAAGAAAAGTTACCTTTTGTTCTATTAGCTTCAAGATTGGCACCGAACAACACTACAGGATTTTAGTGTGTGTGTGTGTCTGTAGCGGAAACTACAGATCTAAGGTAGCAGAAATGGCCTGAGTGGGGCAACTGAATTTGGTTTGGCAATGAAATATAATTATATAATTAGTTGCTTCCTACAAAGATTGTTTGCTATCTTAAAGTTCTTAATTATCTCGGGAAGAAATTATATCAATGTGTCCCTTATATATAATTATTCTTTGTATTAAAACTTATAACTTCTTTCCACTTTTGATTTGGGTGCTTGGACTGAGACAACTATTTTGAAAAGGCACTTTGTTTCTTTACAAGTTTGTTCTGTTTATTGGTACACGGGAATTTTACATGAGTTCGATATTGTCACTGAGCCCTAATCAACACTTCACACTTCATCCACCTTCTCTCTCTCTCAAACTTGGCTTCTTCCCCTTTCTCTTTCTACTCTCCCACTCCCTTCTTCTCTTCGGGTGAGTCCCTTTATTTCAGATGTTATCTTCCTAGCACCGCCTGTGAGTTCTTGAATTTGACTCTGGGCGCAGCATCTTCTGAAATAACGCTCATGTTTGAGTGGCTATTGCCCTTTCTTCAGAACGCCTTCCGTCATATTTCCTTTAGTAATTGGTAAACTTCTCATTGGGAAACGCCTCCTTGTCCATGCCTAGGCTCTTGAGGGTATGTCTTCGGGCATTCTTGTAGGATATACATCGAGGCCTACCATAAGACGTCCATAAAAGTCTGGCACTGCTGATTTGATTGGTTAAAACCTAAAGGCCTACCTTATTAAGGGAAGAGCCTCAACTTCTTCCCTTAAACAAATGTGCATTGAGTCCCCTGTCCCGACACTGACCATAAGGCTTCTTGAAATGGTCAATCGAAATTAATACTCGGCCCTAGGGCATGTCAGAAGTAGTCAGGAGAGCCGAAGCATCGATTAATTTTCTGTAGTGGAGGTGACATAAGTCTCGAGAGATGTAAACATTGTTCCGAGTTTTCATGTTTCCTGGGGCACCTGGGTGATTTCACTCTCAAGCTTGCATGAGAAAGGTTTTTTCTTACACTTCGGTTACTTTGAAGGTTCTTTCTTACACTTCAGTTACGTCGTTATCTGTGAGATCATTATTTCGTTCTTTATTTCCTATTCCCCCTTTTCTTATTATTCGTACCTTTTCTAATTCTTTATATGCTAACGCATTCTGATAATAATCCCCTTTATCCTATAACATATACATGCTTAAAAATCACAGTAGATGCACGAGACTTCATTGAATAAGTGAATACCACTGGAAAATGATAGGCAGAAATCTAAGCGCTTTCGTCTTTATGAAGACATGGCCAACGAGCGATGTCTTAATAAAGACGAAAGTGCTTGGATTTCTGCCTATCATTTTCCTGTGGTGTTTGCATATCTATATATATATATATATTATATATATACGATATATATATATATATATATATTCGTTAAAAGCAATTCTTTTAGTGGCATCAATAAGTTTCTTGCAGGTATCTTCATACCGACGAAGAGTTTTCCGATTCTCATTCGTCAATTTCTGGTGAAAAATACGCAGACTTCCTGCTTCCATTTATTCGAATTTTAGAAGGATGGAAGTCTGCGTATTTTTAACGCAGAAATTGACGAATGAGAATCGGAAAACACTTCGTCGGTATGAAGATACCTGCAAGAAACTTATTTGATGCCACTAAGCAATTACTTCTAACGAAAATTGTATTAGAGAAATACTGTGACCCTAAAAGTATTGAATATATATATATAATAATATATATATATATATATATATATATATATATATATATATATATAATATATATATATATATATGATTACTGATCACCTTTAGCACGTGATTGGTAAGAACACACATGCATGCACTATAATAAGTACTGCAAGTCTACTTCGTAATTACTAACTGAAACAACTGTACTTCAACAGGTCCCTGCCCAGTGCCATATGAACAGATACCGGACGTTGGCTGCTTCGCCCTCCTGCACATCAATTACACGTGGTCGGATGCGAGAATGGCATGCCAGAATAAAGGAGGTGATCTGGCCACTCCAAGCGTCTTCTCTGCCGTTATTGACTTCGTACTAGCAAATGGAGGTGATTAGGTTCTTGGTTCTTCTGTTTCTCACATGATAGAGGCACTCTCTTCATTCTCCTATGTCGTGTCCACTCTCTGCCCAAATTTATATGTGGTCTAAGATTTTGCTTTCTATTTTCCCCTCATCAATTCTACAAAATATATTCCCATCTGTTTTTTTTCTGTAACTTTTTCTTTCTCTTCTTTCACCACATTTTCTCATACCATGATTTCTATAGTTGTGAAAGATTATCGTTACACATAGCTCATAACTCGCTGTTTGATATATATGGTTAGGCATTTTGCTTTGTTTCAACTTTTCGTCTTACCAGCCTCTGATTTTACCGCTCTTGTTCTTGGATACATCAGCAATTCCTAGTCATTCCCTCTGCTAAAGATTTTTCTTTCATTGCCACTAACAGCCATGAGCTTTTTATTTCTGTT
>NC_061107.1:94112420-94124920 GCF_015104395.2 Macrobrachium nipponense
TATCTTTAATCAACGCGACGTGGTCGTCAGTGATTAATAACAACGTGGCCAAATGAGGGCTTTTGGGGGTTGGGGTTACCACCTTTCCTAGCCAGATGTACCGTCCAATGTTTTTTTGTTTTTTCCGCTGTTTTCCCCATGACTAATTCACATAATTTATAGATATATGTTGAGGTTATTCCCCTTTTCTAATGTTTTGACAGAGTCATGGGTCAATGGCATATCTGGCGAGTGTTTGATATTAAATTGCCCCCTCCCCATCCTCCTCATTAAGACACGAGGGAGGTTGTTAATATGACAATTTGTCGAAAATTGCATTTTTCCTAACTATACAAACCTGAGGTCCTTTAACAATAGGAAGTAGCTAGCGGCAGCTGGAACGGTCGTAAGCTTCGAACAAGGGGAGAACGGTAGTTAACTGCATGTCCGACAGCTGGGAGGTAAACAAATCATTTTGACTTTTCTTTTTGGCCCATGCAAAATACGCAGAGTGAGGGGTGGCATGAGGAGGGACTATATGTAAAGGACCTCAGGTTTGTATAGTTAGGAAAAATGCAATTTTCGACAAATTGTCATTTGTTCCGATACGTAATACAAACCATCGGTCCTTTAACAATAGGAAGACTCACTTCTTGGTGGGAGGAATCTGAGTCTTTTGATGAACAGACTGGTGTTCGTCCATCCCTGGAATGCCTCCCTGGTCGTAAGAGCAAGGGAGGGATCCAAGCCTCTGTCCGATTGATCGGGGTGTGCACCACCGCAGGATCAATGGTCAGACCTCTGGGCCGAGTACTAAGAGAGAGGCAAGCGTATCTCTTCGTACCAGCAAGCAAGAACTTGTTCCTGTTTGCAAGAGGCAACATAAAGTATGGGTTTGTCTCAAGCTGGCATCCACTTCCTCCCCCTTGTTGGAGGAAGTGGTGGATATACGCTCCTATCCCTAGTGAAAGGGATAGGATGGGGCTCTGTTGAGTAGCTCACCTGCATCTTGTCCTTATCCAGCAGGGTGACGACCTTGTCCTCTAACAACAGGTAGAGGGGAAGAAAAAGATGGGAAGAGGAGCCAGTCACACCCTCATTCACTCATCCATTCTTACGGTCACACCAGGACTCGATGCTGTTCAGCCTGCGAGGGTCTGGGTTCGCTACACAACGTGTTGAGCAGCCACCACGGGTCCCAAGGAAGATCCAAGGACCTGTGGGGCAATATCCCGAAGGTAGAAGGAGGGGCATGTGTCTGGTTGGACCAGACCCTGCCTTCAGTACCTGCGCCACGGAGAAGGTTCTTGCGGACAAGGCAGCATCTCCTTCGCATCGAAGGAAGTGAAGTCCATTAGGGAGGGGATTGTGAACGACTCGAACCAATTGTCAGGGACCGAAGGGTTTCTGAGTCCTTCGCTACAAAGTTCGGTACGAAATCGAGCGTCACGGATCCCCATCCCCTGGATGCTTGACTTCGCAGGAGAAGTCATGCAGTTCCTCAGAGGAAAAAAAGGGAATAGTCGCATGACCTATCCCTCTTCTCTACTTCGGTGATGTCCAGTACCCATACTGGTCTGTCCGTTTTGCCACGAAGTCTCTCTCATCCTCCTATCCCATGCAGCGAAGTTCTCGGTAGTGGATAGGACACCGACACTCCATGGTGGGTGTCGATGGTATGGGTACTGTGACAAGCTATTAAAACGAAGTAATGATTGCTCTGTAACAACCGAACTAAGTCAACAGCGTAGTTCGTAACTGGACTCGGGCGCACTGACAGCTGCCGACTGACTGCGTTCGGTAGGAGGCAAGTTGTCCAAGCATCCGAGTAAGTCACGTGACCTTCGCCTTTAAAGGTTATGCCGAGAGACCAAACAATAATGTATTTGTTTGTCACCAATGCCGGACAGCGAGGTGATGATTCTCTTAAGGCAGTGCCCAACACGGCGAAAGTCAATTGCCTTCTAGAGACCGAGGTCCCTGAAGGCAAAACATCTCATAGTTGTTGAATCTCAGCTAAGGAGAAACAACACTGTACCGTTGAAGACGAAGGTAGATATTGAATGCAACCTACGTCTTCACAGACGAATCGAGAGAAGGATTCTCAAGATTCATAACCTGTGCTTACAAATGACTGAAAACGCTAACCGCTATTTCATTGCTGTCCGGTGAGAAGTCGTAGTTGCAATGAAAGCGGGGCGTTCTTCAGTAATGAAAACACAGGGGAAAGCCGCCTGAAGAACTGCTTCTCATGGGCTGAACATTTGGAAGTAGAGCTGTCAGGTCGGAGAGTAGGCGATGTCTTCTGACACATCTGTTAATTCGGGTTGAACAATGAACAATTGTACACCTACGAATACGAGATATTTTGAAGACAAACTCAGATGTCTGCAAAATCATTCGCATTATCGCAGTGCGATGCAGCGGGGAGACTTGTACAGACTTTCTGTTACCGTGCGGTAAACAGAAAGATGAAAGTCCAAGAGATATCTCTGTTGAAAATTCTCGCAATGTCGAAGGCGATGGAATCTAGCGTCACAGCAGTAGATGGTCCTTCATTATTGCGAGAATCCCTGTTAATCAGAGACCTAAGTCCATGATTGTTGGGCAGAGATACGGTTCGGTAGTCAATCAAAGCAGGGGAGAGAGAGACATAACTGACCGTGCATCTCGGAGGCCCAGCTGATACTGAGCTGAGCTGCTATCAGGCAGTTCAATATGCAGTAGCTGAGCCTGAGCTCTCGCTGACTCGTCATCCTGAGTTGCCAGGTAATCCATTATTCCACGAAGGAATGCGTTCGGCTAGAACCACTGAGCATAAAAGATTTGCTCGAGCAATTATATTTAGGCGAACGAATTTCGGTAAATATAAGAAAAGTTGAAATGTTGTCGTGACAAAACCATAAGTATATAAAATTAAAAGAACTGAAAACTCCTGGGAGGTTGCAGGCAACCCCGAGTCGCAATCCATAGATTAACTAGGATATGCGCCTACCCCTCGGACAATTCAACTGCTTAGCAGAATCATGTCGCGAGGTTAATATACGTAGTATATTTGTAGGATTCTGAACAACGAACTCCATCCTAAATTATTTCCTTCAAGAAAACAAAATAAGGATTGGAGATCGACCACCTTCGATCTCTATCAAAGAGAGTGAAGGAGAAGTCTTCCTCGAAGGAAAGCTTCAATGGTGAACAGAATACTAAGACGATAGTTCAAGCCAAACTGGATATTCCCGTCCGTTCTTCTCTATTTCCAGGATGGTCGCCTACTGTGAGATAGTCTTCTTTCAGCAGCAGTCTTCTTCCCAATGCTAGAAATGCCAGGAATTCGAGCATAGGCGAGGTTCCCGATTATCGTGTAACATATCGGGAATTCTCGTCTCGCTCACTTGGACCGTTGGTCTCGCCTAAGTGTTTGGAGATCGTAAAAAAAAACTCAAACACTCTGAATGCGCTAGAAATTCCGTAGAATTCTAAGCAGTGCTGCGAAACCCCCACCGAATTCGTCAAACGATATCGGCTGGTGGTCCTCTTGATTCCCGTAGAAATCGAGAATGGGGCAGGATCCCTCCTCAATGACCGGGGCTTACGCCTTGCGGCGATGGCCTCTCAGAGTCTGGGAAAACGTATCGTCAGGAGAAAACGTTTTCCCCGAGGAGGGTTACGAACTCTCACTGTAGGTAAGGCTCTGCCGCCACTGTGAACGTCGTCTGGGTGGGGCTGATCGACACCTGACAGGAGAGAGCCGATACGTCCTCCGACTCATTCCAGTCCTCGTCGAGGTCGAACCTCTCAGGAGGACCGAAGGATATTTAAATACGGTGTCCGAAGACATAGAAACGCCGCTGTCGCAGTAGAGGAGGTGGAAGTAGCTTGATCGACCGGCCCGAACTGAGAGAGCCTTCTTGTCCGGAGATGAGAGACTCTGGTTCAAGACAGAATCGGCAAGCTCCGATCGCGGCAGACCCCACCGTCGGTTTGGGTTCCCTCTCGGGCGGGGCCCCAAAACGACTCGAGCAGAGACATGGGCTCTGCTGGTGGGAGCGGCAATCCTTTCCCGAGGACGTGCGCTGACGAATCAGAGCCATAACCTTGACAAAGTTCCTCTGGATCTCGGAAGTCATAGCATCTTGCAGAGTAGGACCGTCAAGCCCTCGAACAAGACATTCCGAGAACCTCCCCCTTAAGGAGGAGGAACTGCGATAGCCCCCTCTCGGATTCTCCTGCCACTTGCGCGTACGTCCTGGTCGGTCCGAAGATCGTACCAATGGTACTTACGGCGTCGTGACAGGATTGTGCGGGGTATGCCCCTCACGATCACCCCGCTGTGCCTCGCTCTTCCGGTGCAAACGAGGAAGTTGCAGGCACAGGAGGAGAGGAAGACATGACGCTCCTCTTTCGCTTGCTGGCAGAACCAGCGGGCTTGGAGGGCTGCAGGCGATCGCCACTTTGCAGCCTAGTCGAGCCGTTTCCAGGGAAACGGCTGGACCGAGAACAGCGGCCCCGATCTCGTGTGCAGAGGAGCTGCTGCTGGTCCCCTATCCGCCCGGTCCCTGTGGGAGCGGCGGTCAGGTGACCTGCTAGGCTCGCTGTCGCGGTGAGACCGGTGAGCATTCTCTCGGCGCGTCAAGCCGCTGGTACCAGCCGAGGCTGGTACCGACGGCCCGCGGGGACCCCTTCCTCGCCTCAGCGCGTGGCCTCCGTCGGAGACCGTCACGTCAGCCCAAGCAGCCGGCTGGTCGCTGCGAAGAGCATCCGCTGGCCTGGCAAGAGTCGTCTGCACGACTCCTCGCCAGTCTTACTGCTCCGCGCTTCGGTCTTGACGGCGAGCGAGGCTCGGGCGTAAGATTTGGCCTGGGACATTCTCCCGCGACTCGGTACTTCTCGTGAACGAGAAGCCGAGGCGGATCCTGGTTTAATGCAGAACCGCTAGGAAAACCGGCGAGGAAGTGCCAGCCGAAGCTGGTTACTCCTCTGGTCCCCGTCTTCTTCTCCTTGTTAGAAGAAGAGACGGGCCCTGTTCCCGAGGAGCAGGAGGACCAGCAGAAGAGCTCCCCGAATCGCCGGAGCGAGGACGGGCCCTTAGAAGGTCCCCGAAGGAGCCTTCTTAGGGGGGAAAACCCGGGTTACCAGCTGGTCGCTGCAAGAGCGGCCGCTGGCCTGGCGAGAGTCACCTGAGCGGCTCTCACCAGCCTTCTGCTCCGTGCCGCGTCTTTGGCGCCGAGCGAACTATGGCGCCGAAACTTGGCTGCACGGTCTCCCGAGGGAGAACGTACACTCGGGATCTCTCGCGAACGAGAGACCGAGCCGGAACCTGGCGTAGCGGCATCGTCGCTAGCACCAGGCGAGGAAGTACCAGTGCTAACCGGTACTCCTCTGGTCCCCGTCTATCCTCTTCCTTATGGAAGGGGAGACGGGCCCCGCTCCGAAGAAGGAGCAGGAAGACCAGCAGAAGGACCCCCCGTCCCACCAGGGTGGGACGGTCCCTTAGAAGTTCCCGAAGGAGACTTCTTAGGGGGAAGGCAGCCTTCTTCTTCTTCGGCTTATGGGCCTTAGAAGTCGAAGGGGAAGAGCAGCAGCAGACGATGAAGACGAAGATGACAGCTTCCCTCTTCTTCCTCTTCCTCGTCAGCTCACGCAGGACAGTCGTCAGGGTCCTCCATCCAGGCCGGAGCCGGGGCTATTGCCGAAGCAACATGGCCCAACTGCACCTGTCCGGAAGGACCTGGGACTGGGGAAGACACACCGTGGGCAGGACCAGCATTGGAACAGGCTCAGGAACCAGGAGCGACAGGAACAGCAACCAGCTCAGGAGCGGCAGGAACAGCGGCAGGAACAGCGCAGCGGTAGACCCAGAAGGGACAGCCAGTTAGCAGCGGGAATCACATCAGCGGCAGGTATGGAGGCCCAGCGATCGCCTCGTAGAATCATCGGCAGCCAGCGGGAACCTGGGTACTGGCGGCCGGTCCAGGGGCGAGCTGCTGGAACAGCGGAAGTCTGGGGCAGGCAACACGAAGAAAACAGGCGGCGGCGGCGGCACCCACCCTCGGTACGGCGGTGGCCCTAGTAGCGGCAGACGGCGTCACCGAACACAGCATGGGGAGTGTAGACCAGGCGGGGGGGAGCAGCATAAGCGGCCGTGGTAGTAGTGGAGACCGCCCCAGACCTCGCTAGACGCTGCAGCAGCCCAGTGGATGCTAGGCACGCCCTGCCGCCGCGGTGGTCCATACCTGTCCAAGGTCGTCTCCCACGGATGTAGCACCTGCGGTAGCACAGATAGATTAGTAAGAGGGGTTCCCTCACGCACGGGGGGAAGACATGCCCCACCCCAAACGCAAGGAAGACCCCAATACAAAATACAACGAGGAAGCTGAGCGGGGGGCAGGAAAGAAGACGAAGAATCGGATACCAAGGGAGTCGCGGGAGAGCTTTCCGACGACTTCCTGGCAGACCTTCGCTTCCCCTACCCCCGCACAGCAGTGAAAAGTAATATGAAAATGAAACAGAAATACTGCCCTTGCAATTCACTTCATAGAACTTAAAGGGGAAAAGATCAATCCCGGGTAAGAGCGGAAACTTGATCCAAATAATATGATGCTATCACAAAATATATATGAAAATGGAACAGAATACTGCACTTGCGATTTCACTTTCACAGAAAATAATCGTAAGGATCAATTCCCGGGTAAGAGCGAAAATTGATCCAAATTAAATTTTAGTGCAAATAAATAAATGAAAATGAAAAGAATACTGCAATTGCGAATCCACTTTCATTGCAATTCTATCATACAAAAATAAAAGGCTCGTGCCGAGCGCAATCACGCTCTCGGTAACGAACGCACAGGGCAAAAATATAATGAAAAGCGTACTTACATTTTTCAATTACACACTTTCGCCCAAAATACATGACTCGGCGCGAGCGCGCCCGCCCTGGCACCGAGACATAATTCAAGGGTTCAATTCATGAAAAGAGAGGAAATCGCCGCATCTACGGCGATAGCTCCATGTTGGTTCATATTAAGTAATGAAAATGAAAACAGTGTACTTACAGTTTCATTTCAAGTCAAGCAAACCATTAGTAGAAAACACAATATAAACAAAGCATACGACGATGAAGCGGGCAGAGAGCGATGACGAACACGTCCTTCACACCCGCGGCCGAAAGCAAAAGTGATTTGTTTACCTCCGGACAAGCAGTTAACTACCGTCTCCCCTTCCCCCCTTGTTCGAAGCTTACGACCATTCCAGCTGCCGCTAGCTACTTCCTATTGTTAAAGGACCGATGGTTTGTATTACGTATCGGAACAAACATGTGGTAGGGTTATCCCGGAGTACAACACACGCTTCTAACACTGTAATGACACAGTTGTACCCGGACTGAATATTGATAACCTGATCACTACCGCGGACTCCCTTGGGACCACACCTTGAAGTTATTAATATTCACTAACTCACGCCGCGTGATATGAAGTTCAAACCCTATCCAGCGAGGTCATACACCAACCCGAACCCTCAGTACGGTTGAGTCTCTCTTCCAAGTTATTAGCTATAACTCAATAGCCCTCCTCCAGGGAGTCATAGATTGAGTCAATCGTGGTGAGGGTCGGTGGAGTACATACATAAAAAGCGCTTTTTTCATTCATGTCACCTAGCATCCTCACAGTAGTGATAATAACGCGCAAGTAGAGCATACCGAGCGAATGCCTCTTTCAAGGAAGTTACTGTGCACATCTTCGCGTAATCGGGCTATGCTACTACTTAACTTCATTGCTGCGTCAATGTGTGACCCTACTGCAGCCACATAATGATGGTACTCACTACCTTATTACCCTCCGTTCTTTCCCTCATGAGTGAAGATCCCCTTCTGGTTTCCTACACCTCCACCAATGCGCGATGCTTTCATTATTATTATTACTCCCCTCAATCAAATCTTCATCTAATGGAAGTCTTCAGCGAAGGGATTCTGTAAAGATCGTGTTAAATAAGCACCGGAGTGAACGTGTATTATAATAATAATAATAACAAAATAATAATAATAATAATAATAATAACTGCAAAAACAACATTGATGATGATAATAATAATAATAATAATATAATAATAATAATAATAATAATAATAATAATAATAATAATAATATTTTATGTGGATCGGAGGGGGTGGTGAGGATGATTCATCATGGCGGTTAGGGGCTTGGACATTTTCTTTAATGACGTGACAATCTGTGAGATAACAAATTCATGAATATGACGTGACATACCATGAACGTGGAGGTTTTTATGTACATATATTATAAACCCGATGCCCATTGTTAGTCATACAGTCTACATTCAACATGTGTAGCGATCACATCATATACGTGAATAGCAATGCATGTATAGGTACATTTCCAGAAAATCGGGCGTGTAAATTTACCAGGAGTGGAATATGAAGTGGGGCTAGTGGGAGTCATTCTCCCAAAATTATATTACGCTATTAAACCAGGAGACGTTGATTTTACTATTCAATTTAACACGATCTATAATGAGTTAGATGGGAAACGTGTTTATACGTATATTTATAAGTCCATTTCAGGTTTGTTGGGTGGTGACATGAATGTCATGACTAGAGCGTTTAATACGGAAATTATTGAACAATTATCTGAATTTTACAGTGAACATATTCGCGGAGCTATCCGCAGGGATGGTTTATTCTCATGGAATGATGACACAAAGAAAATTAGCATTCCACATATCGATGCAGGAGCAGCCAAAGTTGATATGATTGATTCAATTACGATACCTGTGTTCGGGTATCGTTCAACCTACCATCTTGGGTGATAAAATGGTTAATCTCCTAGACTGTTTCACGTTAGGATGTGCATGTGGTAAAGGTCCGGATAATGCCATTTATAAATCTTTTAAATACCATTTGACGAATTGGAGATTAACCATTTACTATCGATGTCTCAGATCAGAACGGTGAAGAAATAATGTTTACTGAAAATGGGGTTCTATCATGCAGTCTGCATATAAGACCTAGATAAAAGGCTATCGAACTTCTCTTATAAATACCATACGTGACATATACCCATCGTAGTATTTAACCAACATGGCTGGTGAACACACCATATATTTGAGCAATCTCGGTTGTTTAGACATGTATACCAAAAATACACCTTCGAAATTTGCCAATAGATTACCTACACCTATATCATTACCTAATGGGGTTAAATATGAAGTAGGTTTAGCTTCGATCATGTTCCAGGGGAATTATTACGCTATATTATCCAAAGATGATTTATTCACTCTCGAATTTACTACAGAGCGTCATGAACGTGATAGTCATACATATTTGTATAGACCGAGAATAGCAATGTTAGCGGGGGTTATGAAGAGACTCGTGAGAGCTCTTAATAAGGACGTGTATGATTATTTGAAAGTTTATTACGGTGATAATTTCATAAATTATTTTAATAGTAATGGTATATTTCATTGGGATGAAGATTTAAGGAGAATTACTATAACACGTATCAAGAGAGAGAAATTGAGAATGGGGGACGTTAAAAGTATATGTCAAATTTACTGGAAAAGCCGCGAAATTATTAGGTTTTCATATTAATACCGGTTATGAAATATATGGAGGGCGTGAACTGAATGAACACATTTCCCTTGATTCTCTACCTGATAATTGTGGGGTAGATTATATATATGTGTATACGGATATAGTTCACCCGACGATTTTTGGCGGGAGACTAGTCAATATATTGGACTGTTTTACTTTAGCAAGTGGTAGAGGAAAAGGAATACATAATACAGTCTACAAATTGTTGAACACGAACATCTTGGATCAGATTTCTATTCTTATCACGGATCAAAATGGACACCTTTTACATTTCACTAAAGACTCAGTGTTACTTGCCTGCTCCGTATAAAACCTAGAGGAAAATTAGATGAATAAGTGCGTATATAATTCGATGTTCACCCTTGGCATTCCTTATTCGTGATCGTAACACCCTCGAGTCAACTAGAACTTGCGAATAGAGCTCCACTTAAATTATTTGGGAATAGTATAAACAGTAAAATGAGTGTTATTCGTGCCTCCTTCAGAGGCGGAATTTAAAAAACTATTTTTATCAGACCCTTTATTAATTAAGGAGAGGGGTGGGGTTTGAGGATATTTCCGTTTTCTATCCCGGCCGCAGAAGGGGAAGTGGTCTTTTTTTCTACCATAAGTGGTATTGCATGTAAAGTGCTTCCTTTTCTATTTAATGCCGCGAAACCTTCAGTTAATGAATTCGGTAGATCTGTGTTATCTGATATGGTAAACAGCGGTTTACCTTTAAAAGAATCCATAAAACGAAATGGTATAAGGGCCCTTAAAACTACTGGACAACAAATTTTCAGCAGTACTGGAAGGAGAAGGAGAACGAGACGGAAGAAAACGGTGAAACGATAGGTTAGACGGTCGAGTGTGGGAGGAAAGAAAAAACATAGGAAGAGGAAGGGCACACGAGTTAAATCTAGGAGTAAATATAATAAGGACGTGTACGATCTTTTGTAACTCATTCATCAATTGACAATCGGCGGGTACACACTCGTTCTACCCTTCATCTAAAATTATATAAACACAAAATATGGCTAGCGTAGTTCCTAACACACCCGGAACTGGTAATCAAGTTCCTGTTTCATTGTATATTGTGGGTATATCAGAATTGTTCCCGAATGTTAATAGACGGAGAATTATTGAAACTTCAATTGATTCAAAGGAAAGACTGGATTTTACACCTTGTAATATTTCCATAAATCAAGTTCTATCTGATAAATATATAGAATTTCGCGTTAATGGGGTGGCAGGTTCTTTCTTAGATTTGTCAAGTATAGCTTTAGAATTATATATCACAATAGATAGGGACAGCGCGCAATTAGCGGATAATGTCCACATGTCTATCGTTAATGGTATTAGTAATACATTATTTAAATCCGCTTCCATTTTCTTGAATGAAAAGTTGGTGGAATCCTGTCCTGTATTTAACTATCAATCATATATCAAAATGTTGAAAATGATAAAACCCTCGGCATTACCTACCACCGGTCGGGTGGGATTTTTATACGATGACTATCATGTAACACACGGGGTAACTTGGCAATGGCAATTTACTGCCAATACCTTCAGTCAAACCAGCAGGTGGGAGACGAAAGTTATGGGTGACATTAAAATGAGGGGCATGCATACATATTTTCCACTTCTTTTGGATATAGCGACTATAGACATGTATTTACTGGATTCGGTTGATTTGAGACTTAGACTCGAATTAGCGAATAATAACTGGGTTATGGGCGCCCACAAAGACGGACATTTAAATGTGTTGAATGTAGAAAAGGCTAAATTATGGATCGATAGAGTTACCCCACTTTATAATGCAATGCCGGCTTTAAATGAGGCGATAGCAGTTAATCCTATACAATATATATTTGATAAGACTTTATACAAGACATACGTTATTGGGCAAAATGAAAATTTGATTATAATTGATCAGCCTTTTAACAGTTGTATACCTGAAAAAATATCATTGGCCATGATTGATATGGAAACATTTTCAGGTGATTACGCGATCAATAGTCTATATTTTCAATCTTTTGATTTAAATAATATACATATTACCGTTAATGGGAATACTGTATATAATATTCGATGTAGTTTCCCTAATACCATCATGCAATTATATCACGAGACACAGAAAAGTATAGGAAGTGGCGGTGATAAGCTGATCACTTATGATAGTTTTAAAAATGGTAGAGCTATTTACTGCTTTAATTTTGTGGTGGAAGATGTTGAAGATTCCATGCCAGTGGAAATTTCGGCAAACCTGTGAATATCGATCAGGCTGGGTACGGCTACGCCTAACCCTTGCATTATTTTACTTTTCGGGGATACAAGGGTATTTTAACGGTGGATGCGGATAGGGTTATTCAGTGTGATGGTAGGGGTTAAATGGAATGGATACAAAAGAAATTGAAATAAGTTTAAAAGGTTCACTCGGTTACCAGGTTAAATATTTAGGTGTGTTCGCTTCGGATGAAGTAGGATTATTGACATTGACAGAAAATAGAATTAAACCTTTAGTTTTTATATCTAATACATTATCTTCATCTACTGATATTAATATTGTTCGTCATTGGGTATGTTTTTACGTGGAAAAATCACCTAGAAATATAATCTTCTTTTTTTGATAGTTACGGTATAAATCCAAAAGTTTATTCGAATGACTTCTCTAAATTTATATATGTGCATCCCGATTATAACCTCTATCGACTAAAAAAACAAATCCAACCTGATAAATCGTACAAGTGCGGTCTTTACGTTAGTTTTTTTGTTCATTGTGTGAGTCACCGAGGTGTGAAAACAGTATTGACCTTAATACAAAATGTATTCTCATTCACTCGTTTGGGAGGTAATGGTAAATGGATAACGGGATATTATTTTAAATATTTGAAAAAGTTTAAATTTTCACATTGGAGGTCGGGGGTCAAACGTGC
>NC_061107.1:94129920-94134920 GCF_015104395.2 Macrobrachium nipponense
AGGGGGCGGGGCTAGTAAAGTGGAGTCTATATGGGGTCTTTTCCTCTACTTGTGGCATCATGATCCGACCATCCTGTTTCTTGGAAGCTTTGTGCCCTCTCCTAAATTCTATTTTCCATGTATGATGTTGTCAGGGTTCTTGAATGTATGCTGGCAGTTGTTCGAAAATTTTTACCAACACTCACTCTCTAAATTACTAAGTGCCTTCTCTTTGTAACGACATCCCTCATCCCTTGTCTTTTCCTATCTATGCTTTCATTATTACATTGTGTTCCTCTACTAAATTAGTCCTTGACTATTACACATATACATTGATCTAGGCTAGATCTTATTCCATCGTTCACCTTTGTTCTTAAGAACATATCTAAATGGGAATTCTTCACTTTAGCCTAGTTCTAACCCTCCAAGACACAACACTGAACCTTTAATAAGATCCACCAGACAAAACAGAAATATCTCCCTCTCACTTCCTTTTCATGATATACATCCGCAAACAAACATGCATTATATATACTATATATATCATATATATATATATATCTATATATATATAATATATATATTATATATAATATATATTATATATCTATATAGTACTAATAATATATAATATATAATATATAATATATATATATTGTTCACTCCTGGAAAATGTAATCTAACACTAAAAAAAATTGGCCTTGAATGGAGGAACGAGAGATCACAACAAAGAAAAGAGAAAAAAAAAACTATGGCAGAAGGCCGATATTACTGATGAAGGAGGAATTTACACAAAAGCTGGACTTAAGTTTAAATGCAATGTATTTTCATTAATTTACAGAGGTCCAGAAACTAATAAGGTGGTTGATTGTCGATCCACCAGAAACACGTGGCTGGGCAACCATACACGGAGTTCAGAATTTCACGCAAACGTTATTGTAATGCAAGACTTATTCCAAGGGGTTCCCAATGTCTCCCACAATTAGGCACAGTGTTTATCTGCAAAGAGATTGCATCCTAGCATGAGTACTGAGGTGAGGGAACATGTGGGGGAGCATTACACATACTTTCTTCCATCAAAAAAATTTACAACCCACTCAGAGGGAATGGAAATGACTGGGAGTTTAAAGAAGGAACTATTACGTTGCTCGAATTAACTAGGGGATGTTGCTAGCATTAAAAGGAGAGTAATCACAGTATTGAACCAAGATTGGGGGAGTGAGAAGCTAAACAAAGGAGGGGGAAGTCACCTTGGAAGAATGGAAATGAAATACAGACAAAAGGCAAAACAATTTCCTGGCTGAACCGGAATTTGCTCTCACAGTACCTGGAAATCCTGGGCTTAGTAGTCTTCTTATCTGCCGATAGTCATGTGCACTATGGAAGTATAAAAATACTCGGGATTTCCCCAGAGGGGCCAGGGGGAGCAGAAGGGGTGAAGTGGTGTCTACAGGGCGAGGTTTGAGGAGCTTCTGAGCTCTCCTAGTT
This sequence comes from Macrobrachium nipponense, assembly GCF_015104395.2. Taxonomy (NCBI): domain Eukaryota; kingdom Metazoa; phylum Arthropoda; class Malacostraca; order Decapoda; family Palaemonidae; genus Macrobrachium; species Macrobrachium nipponense. The sequence continues at coordinate 94,131,388 of NC_061107.1, forward strand.
CTGATGAGGTTCTGAGACCGAGCTGCTGGGTCCCTGCCCTTTTAAAATTTATCCTGGTAAGTGCCGCCCAAATCTGGATTTTCCCTCTGGGTGGGTAAGTTCAGGACAGCCAATGGGAGCAAAGAGAGTTTTTCTAGAGAACGGAGGCTTTCAAAGAGGCATCTTATATAGACAAGGATGAATGAGTCTTGTTATAAGAAATCTTAACTTTCTTTGGTTCTGGCTTAAAATCTTGAACACCTCCCCATTCTAGAGGACATTTCAACCCTAGACGGGTTGGAATGGACAAGACAAGCCAGAAACAAGGACAAATGACAAATATAAATTACTGAGCCTTCCATACTCCCTTGAGTGGACTTATAACATAAGCAATATTCAAACTCTGTCGATGATAATATTCATGAAGGCTTACTCGACAGGCAGAGGATTAATCGTTAATTAGAAAATAAAGTGTGACGTGACTAAAAACTAACAATTTGCTATATTCCAATAAAGAATACTCTTAAAATATAACGTCGCACTGAGAATGACAAGGTATACCAAATAATGATTAGATAAAACTTAACCTACAGGGTAAATTATATCTCATATAATACTGCTAGCTTAATTAAGGCATCACATACTATTAGTTTACCCTGATGGGGCGACATGACAAGTTGAGATGTGTTAATAGCTGTACGATTTTGTTAAGTGACTTTGTCCCATAACAGGAAGACGCCTAACAGTATTAATTACATCATAGTAAACATTAGTGCAAACTAACAAGACTAGAATTAATGAAATAATTATCCGTGGAGAGGCAATAAGATTACACAAAATGTAAGTCTCACCAGAGACAATGGCAATATCACAAAATATAGAGACTAGGAAGTAACACTAAATCAGAAATCAAATCAAAACAATGTATAAACGACCCAGGCTTTGAAAACATTTCTAAAGCTATGGCAATTTTTGCTGGCTAAAATTTTCCCTAGTCAGGAATGCTTAGTGCCTAGGATAGGGCACTGTGCCAATTCTGGCACTTTTATGACAGTAGTACATAATGAAGTACAAATTTATAGGGCCAGAATAGCTGGCAGGTGTGGCTCTGACTAAGCAGAGCATACAATATACAATAAATGCCTAAAGGTAGTAAAGAAGAGAAAAGGAAACTATGGAAGAGAAGGTATAGGCAGTACAAAAAAGATAGAAAGTTACAAAAGGGTCAGAAGGAAGTAGAAGTAGCAGAATCTGGCACTCTCCTCTGGATGGAGAGGGTCAGAATTCTCTATAAGAGCGTGGCACTGTGCCAGGCACTAGTATGGAGAGACAATTGGCTCTTGTAAGGTTTCGGAAAACCTCTATGCCCTTTTCCCTTCTTCCTTCGACCTCTCCGAGGTCAGTTTGACGATGCCATTGGGGGCCTTGAATGATTCAAGCCCTTGGAAGATTCTGCAGGGGCATTGGCTCCGGCTGCTGTGACAACTGGGGCCTTGGCACGCATCCCCGTGCAAATGCTGCATGGCTTGGTTTCCTGAGTTCTTCGGCCAAATAGGATTCGGCAGAGTCATTACTCCGGGACCAGTTAACTGCTGACGGAGGGGGATTGGATGAGGTAATGGTATTCGGGATGGGCTTACAAGTTGGGAGGACCGACTCTGGGGCAGTTTGCAAGCCACTATGGTCATGGGTGTCCTGGATGATTCCTATTGGAATTGGTTCTTCCTCGACTGCCAGCATGGGTAGTGGGGCCAAGCCAGCGGAGGGAAAGTGACCGGGACTTAGAGCTCCAGGAGGGAGACTCGAGTCTTGCCTTGGCACTGGCACTGAGAGACGGCATCTTCAAGTGGCACTGGCTGTGCAGAGGTAGTTCTTGGAGGCCTGTGGAATGGGTCTGGAGCTATGTGAGGGCGGGGATCCTGATATGGTACAAAGGTAAGAGGAGACTTAAAATCTTGTCCTAGTAGGACATCATATCCTCCTGGAATATAGGTTGCTACTGCCATGGTATATATCTTAGAAGGGTGAGGTCGTGTGATTCTCAACCAGACAGTAGGCAAGAACATCTTGACGTGGTTGAGGTACTCTATTGTGATGAATTGGTGCCTATCAACCTGAGCTCCATAAGGAATTTTATCCTCTCGAATGATGGATACCTGCACACCAGTGTCGTCGAAAGCTCGGACCTGGTGGGCAGGATATCGATCTCTGGGAGTTGTGACAAATATGGGGCCTTGAGCAGGAGGGCCTAGAGCTGAAGGATTCGTTACAGCCATAGCAATGGCAGAAATAGGACCTTCTTGGGGCATCCCGCCCAGGCAGCAGTGTGCCCATGCACTTTGCAAGAGTCACAGAAACTCTTGCTAAAATTAGGCCTTGGCCTGTTGGTTCTGGTCCAATGGCCGTTATTCTTGTTATTAGAATGATGGGGTAGTCCGTTCAGAGGAGAAGCGGCAGCTTGCTGAGTAGGATCCACTTTTGAGAGGCACTGCTCCATGGTGTGACCTGGCTTATTGCAACGCCCACATATAGGTTTCCGTGGAGGAATTTTAGGGTGCTTGGTAGGCTGAGAGGTGGCAGCAGGAGTAAGAGGGAGAGCAGGGGCGTATTTTCCTTTTTAAAGAACTCTGCAGCAGAATGTGGGTGTCATAGGCATCTGCACATTTACAGCACTCCAAAATAGTTTTAGGGGTCTTGTCCACCAAGTGGGTGGCAAGCTCAGGGGGAGTGTAGGACAGTAAGTCCTCTAATTGAAAGAGTTCGAAGACCTCCTCTACGGATGTTGCGTTGGAGACCTTTGTCCACCTATGGAGTGCTGGTGTTCTTCTTGGCTACCCACACTGTCCATGTTTGGTTAGCCTCCTTGGGCATAGTCCTCCATTTCTGCCTCCACCGGTCTGGACTTACGAGTCAACTCGTAAGCCCCAAGGATTGCCTCTCGGACGAGGGCGAGATCTTGTCGCTCATTCAGGGGAAGGGCCTCCAATGCAGTCCGCCCTTTGCCAGCGAGATCCTTACCAAGGAGGAGGGTAACTTCCTGAGGGGTTGGATTGAAGTTGTAGAATACCTGCTCGACATGATGAAGCCAGGTGTCGGGTTCGCTATCATCCCAAGTCCTAATGAGGTCGCCCATGATGAGGAGGTGAGAGTGTGAAGGAGGGGGCGTAGCACTCAGAGGTGCCAGTGGCACTCTGGACTGCCATAGCCAGTTGATGGCACTCTGGACTGCCATAGCCAGTTGATGTGCTCTTTCTTTCTCCCTTTCGGCTGCTTGGAATGCCCTCTCAGCTGCTTCTCTTTTCTCTTGTGCTTCTCTCTCCTTCTACCTTTCGGCTGCCCGGTAGGCTTTCTCTGCAGCTTGTTTTATTTTATCATTCACCCAATTGATCAGTTTTGTGCCCTCCATCCCCATGACTCTTCCAGCTTCGGTGAAGGCCCTGGCCTCCTCCAGTGCTGTGTTACTGGCCATCTCCTCAGCAGTAAAAAGCTAGTAGTCTCACCTGAGAATAATAGGATGGAAGGCAGTTGCAAAACTGCAGATGTCAGCAGGGGTA
>NC_061107.1:94139920-94154827 GCF_015104395.2 Macrobrachium nipponense
AGCCTACAGCAGATGACCTCCTTTATTTCCCTCCCTGTTATTAAAAAGTGAACTATCCGTATTTTATCTATCCTCTCTCAAGCTACGAAGACCACCACGAGGGATCAATGTCAACAGGGTTCCTCGTTGGACGAGTGGTTTTCGCGCTCGGCTGCCAATCCAGTTGTCCGGAGTTCGATTCTCGGCTCGGCCATCGCGGAATTAGTGGAATTTATTTCTGGTGATAGAAATTCATTTCTCGATATAGTGTGGTTCGGATCCCACATTAAGCTGTAAGTCCCGTTGCTAGGTGACCAATTGGTTCCTAGCCATTTAAAAATATCTAATCCTTCGGGCCAGCCCTAGGAGAGCTGTTAATTGGCTCAGTGGTCTGGTAAAACTAAGATATACATAACGGCAATAGGCCACTGAAAATTGAAATAACAAAGAAAGCATTAATGGGTAAGAAAAACCTTAGAGGAGTAGAGACAGAAGAGGTTGACGTTCATAAAAGGAATTAACAAGAATCAGTGCATGAAAGAAGGCGGCGCATAGGATACAGGTGTTATAATGACACAGACTGTATATGTTAGACCTGAAGGTTACCTCAGAGGAAAACAAAGATGAACAAGGGGCTAGCCCAGGTCAAAATAGTGGGTAGCCTCGCAACCTCAGAAAATGAAGTCAAGTCGTGAAATTATAACTTCAGGCACGAATTGTATAAGGGCTAGAGCTAAAGAATCAGTAAGTAATAATTAATTCATTGTTATAAAAAAATGTCGCCTACAGGAAAGAAAGATTCAGAATAGGCAAAAACATACAGAACATGTCTATGGAAAAGGGTCACGGAGTATATGTGAAAGCATTCAAAATTTCTCTCGGGAAGTTGTACTGATATAGAATAGACACATACTCCCAAAGTTAGAGATGTTTTACGCTTTGCCCAATAGAAAGAGCCCATGCCAGTGCTGTCTCCCTCTAAAACGAATGAACGACAAGTGTTAAGAGATAAGTCATTCGGTATATGGTACGAGAAAATACAAATCAGACAGAAAAAAATAGGTAAATGGTGTAATCAGTGATAGATAGGAAGAAACTAGAATAATTTGTGTGGACAGGTCTTGTGTTCATCACTATGAGTCTTGAAGTTTTGCACCTGGCTTTGGAACTTGCAATGTACTCTCCTAAAATAGTGCTGAGGTTCCTGGAACTAGATAATTTACTACCAAAGATCCAGAATTTAACCTCGTTTCTGGTATTTTGTCGTGTTCCTTGTTGTCGGCCATATACACTGGTACATAAAGCTTTGCATCTTATGACTTTAGACAAGCAACTTAAACAGATATTCACCTTTGCTACAATTAGAGACTGCAGTCTTACAACTCTGTATATGACAAATACACAAATGAATAAAGCTATTGCCGTTTTTTTATTATTAGTAAACATTAACTTTTCCTCCTGCCTTAATTCTCTCTTGCTAGTTGTCGCAATAGAACACACACGGCATTTTATGGTAAGTCTTCCAACGCACAGACTTGTGAAGTGAATCAGGTGAGTTTTGCATAAAATAATTGTTACCAAAGTATTAATGTTCTTTTATGGCGTCTCTGAGAGTCCCTTTTATATATATAAAAAGCATGAATAACTTGAAGATTGCTGGATTCCCGAAAATTTCTTAAATTCAGTTTAAATAATTTTCTAGAAATCATTAAGAATACTACATTGATTTTATACCAAAAAAAAACCCCCAAAACGAAGTCAAAATTATATATAATTATATATAGATTAAAATAATATATATATATATAGATCTAAAATTAAGATATATAATTACTTATATATATATAATATTATATTATATATATATATCTATATATATATATATATATATATATATATATATATTATATATATATATATATATATATATATATATATATAATATAATATATATATATATATATATATATATATATATATATATATATATATATACCTACCGACCAACGCCAGTTCTGCCTGAGAAATTCTAATTACAATTGATAAACTCTCTCTCTCTCTCTGCCCCATTCCTGTTAAGATAGTTGTTTCTCAACCTCCCTTCCTATTGGGGCTGAAGTTGGACTTAAAGGGCTTCAGGAGTGTCACTCTTCATCTCAGCAACCTTGAAAACTATGGATCAGATACTAATATCTGTTGCTTTCAGCTATTTTTACATGCCACCCTCTTGCCACCCCCACTTGGAATTGAAAGGCATTGGGAGTGTCACTTTTCATCTCAGCGACCTCAAAAACTATGGATTAGACAGTAATATATGTTGGTTCCTAGCCAAGTAAAAATATCTAATCCTTCGGGCCAGCCCTAGGAGAGCATTTACTCAGCTCAATGGTCTGGTAAAACTAACATATACCGAACTTAATGTTTATTAAAATATTGTTACTGTAATGGTGGTGCTGTAGTCGTGGTACCATAATGGTTGTAATGTAGTGATGGTACTGCAGTGTTGGTACTGTAGTGGTGGTACTGTAGTGGTGGTATTGTAATAGCGGTATTGTAGTGGTGGCACTGTATTGGTTGGTACTGTAATGGTGGTATTGTAATAGTAGTACTGTAGTGGTGGTACTGTAATGGTGGTATGGAAATGGTGGTACTGTAGTGGTGGTACTGTAATAGTGGTATTGTAATGGCAGTATGGTAATGGTGGTACTGTAGTGATGGTACTGTAGTGGAGGTACTGTAGTGGTGCTACTGTACGTTTGGTACTGTAATCTTGGTACTGAAGTGGTGGTATTGTAATGGCGGTAATGTAGTGATGGTACTAGAATGGTAGTGCTGCAGTGGAGGTACTGTAATGGTGGTACTTAAGTGGTGGTAATGTAATGGCAGTCAGTTCCTCAGTTGACTGGTGGGTTGCATACTCACCTATCAATTTGGTAGCCTGAGTTCACTTCCTGCTGCTGCTATTAGTGAGGAATCAGAGGAATTTATTTTTGACGATTAGAAATTAATTTCTCGAAATAATGTGTTTCAGATCCCACACTAAGCTGTAGGTCCCGTTGCTAAGTAACCAATTGATTCCTAGCCACGTAAATGAAAATCTAATCCTTCGGGCCAGACCTAGGAGAGCTCTTAATCAGCTCAATGGTCTGGTTTAACTAAGATTTACTTAGCTTTGTAATGGTGGTACAGTATTATAGTTGCACTGCCATTCGTAAAACGTTTAGTAATACCTGTACGATTAAACTGCCTCTGGTATGATGCACACTTTATATGATAATTCTGGGATTTGAGCCTTTCTGAGACTATTGACTGAAAAGAACTTTCACCAAGGATAATGTTTGCTACTGTTAATGATTATCTGTACAATGAGAAGTTATAATTTCCCTTAGGATATGTGGGCTAATTATGTATGCTTTATAGGGAGCTACTACAATCATTCATGGAAAGAAAGTACTACATCGTAAAGCCAGATCTAGGCTAGATAAGTGGCTTAGGGATAGTTAGATGTATCTTGGAGGGTTACAAATAGAACTTAAGTTAAATCCAAATAAAAATAAATCTAAACTGACTGATTGTTATAAACGCTGAAGGGACTTCATAGTAGTAGCATGAGAGGAGATCAAGAAAAGGTATGATTTGAAAGACAGTGTGATCTCCAAGCTATGCTGCCTGACTCCTGAAAATGCCCTGTCTGAGTCTTCTAGGAAATCCTCTTTATTCCTTCTCATAGTTGGACTTTTAATTGTGTCACCAGGCAATTGCTCACAAGCACAAAAGAATCGATGATTAGTGGCGAATTTTACTGGCACTCAGAGATACACTAAATATTGATGATAAATTGCCTGAAATTATGGTAGAATTCTTACAGTGTAGTCTTCCCCATTATAATACTGAATGTGAAAGGTTTTTTTTAGCAAGATTAACCTAAGAAAAAAATCCGAGTGGTTTAAAATACAATGTTAATGGGGCTTTGTGGATGAAAAAAAAAAAAAAGTTCACTGCTGTATGGCAATGTAGCCTAAGGTGAAATGAAGTAGCAAAGTAGCGATCTATTCCTTTAACCTTAGTATATCTTTTTACTAAGTATAGTTTAGGGTTTCAGTTTCTCTTTCTGTTTCATGTCTTTTTTTCTGTAAACTGTCAAGTTTTGTACTTTCATAATGAGAACGGTTTAATCCAATCTATTTTTTGCTTAATCATAATAATTGTACAAAACTACAAGTATTTATTCAATGACTAAGAAATGTTGTGTTGATACAGATTCCGCCTTTTAATATTGCAGAGCATAGTGCAGAGGTAAATTTAAATGAATTTTCCACTTTATGCTATACTATATTTTGACGATAAGTTTGGTAAATAAACGGTAATTTTGAAGTAGTAGTGCGATAACTTGGTCGGAAAACTATGGCAGCCCTGCTAACGTAGCTGTTTAAGGGTACGGGAGCAGTGTTGCTTTTTTTTTTTTTAAACATTGGTGATTAAGCTTTCATAATGAAAGAAACCTACCATAAACAAAGTATATACTACAAAATGTAAATTTAAAAATCTTAATCCTAAAGTAAGAAAAGTTTAAATATGTATAAAAATTGGTAAAGTCAAATCAAATATCCATCTATACTGATAGACGACTTTGACAATTACTGAGGCAAATTATGAAGATGCAGTTGCATTGGCAACACTGAGGTTTAGTTTTTACCTTTATCCAAGGTTTATTTCGAGTTTTGGGAAGAAACAGAACAAATGAAGTGACATGGATATAGGTAATCTAATATTCCTTTGATACCTACTTCAGCAAGTTCAGATTCTGATTAAGGACTTTAAGGTAAGGTGTGTCTTGATGTTTGATTATTTGGTAAATATAATTTATTGTAATCATATCTGTCTTCTGGAATTGAAACTATGATTTCCCTAGGTATGTTTTAGTGTGTAGGCTAATACTACCTATCTAGCTAAAATGTTTTTGACGTTCATTTCAATAAGTATGTTTTAGTAGGCTAGGTTTTAGAGATACTGAACCCTTCTTAGTATAGGCTATCCTACAGTTAGGTGTAGGTATGGAGACCACACTGCAAAAGTTAAATAGGCTACAAGGAATTTATTCTAACATCCTAGTGATAGTTTTGTAAGTTCTGGTTGTGATTAAGGTAAGACATTGAAATATATTTAGATGACCTCACACACCAGTTAAATGAAGTTCTGATGACCAAGGTTATGTTACCTAGTTGATGATGGCCAAGTAAGGACCTGGCACCTTAACTTAGGTATGGGTTAGGTTAGGTCGCAACCCTATCATCTATATCGAACTGGATATTGGTACGGCAGCTGTATCCTTGATTGCGATAGATATTGGTACGGCAGTGAATTGCACATGCTCAAACCCTTGTTAACCGCCTCAGGCATATCAGTGACAGCAAGAAAATGACGAACAAGCAACGTGAACCGTTTAAATAATAGGCTACATCAGTTTTCGCTGAAAAAAAGGGCAGTAGACGTCTACGAAGAGTCAAACTTCCAGAAATTGTATATCCGTAGGTCACGAACGATCGAATCGGCGCTGAAAAGAGCTCCGAAGAGGAGATTCAAAGATTTGAAGCTTAGCTAGTAAGGTAGTGCAGCAGTCTGCAGTGCATCCAATATGGGAAACATGTTGTTAATATAGACCTGATTTGGATGATTACTTACGATTGATTAGGCCGTTTACCAGAGGATCAACTTGGTAGTCTTCCACCATTTTGGTTACTACCTTTAATACAGCAGAACACGCTTTCTGTGTACTTCAAGTCTTCTTTGAATCTCCTCTTCGGAGCTCTTTTCAGGGCCGATTCGATCGTTCGGGACCTACGGATATACAATTTCTGGAAATTTGACTCTCCGTAGACGTCTATTGCTTTTTCCAGCTCGTTGAAACCTGAAAACATCCGTTTTTCGACGAAAACTGATGTATTATTACACGGTTCAGGGGAGATTCAAAGAAGATATGAAATATACTGATAGATTAGTTTAGTTTTATTTTTCATGTATACCTTATATAGTCAAAATCTAAGTATGTTTAAGTATTATTGTGGTTTTTTATATTTTCATTTACTGTCAAAATGTTTTGGGGCTTTAGTGATGACAGTGTGGTGCTTCACTTTGACATTTTGAATAGAACATGTTCAGTGAAACAATTACGTTCGACTATTATTACTACTGCTGCTGATCCTCTAGTGCCGTACCTACAGCTCTTCGCAACAGTGTACGGCAACTGCTGCATGATTAGCAAAGTGCCGTACCTACAGCAAGTCAATAGCGCAATGCGGCACCACCGACAGAAACTGACGTACCCCCACTTTACTATGTTATTTGTAAAGCAGGAAGTCTGAAATTGACGCATGCACAATTCACTGCCATACCAATATCTATCGCAATCATGGATACGGCTGCCGTACCAATATCCTGTGCCTATTTATATTTGTTTTCATTTATAATTAGGTTAAGTGGTTGGCCCAGAGGAGCTCTTTACATTTGTGTTGGTTTTGTAACTATCGTACTATAGTAATAGTGGAAACAACCGACTAGACAGCCGAACCACTTTCTACCACGTTTCAAGCCAACCTCCAAAAAAGTACTTTAACACATCCTGACACCAGAGATGGTCATCAGTCATGAGTTGTTGGTGGTGAGAGCAGGAGCTCGAGACCTCTACTCTCCTTTCGAAGTAAGTATTTTCTCCAAAGTTAGAAATTAAGGCCATATTTTAAGATTAAACAGAGGTTAATTAAAAGTCTGGTCTTACGCAGTGCACACTACCTCCATAACGCTTTCAAAATTTTTACTTACAACTATGAATATTTCGAAGATTAACGCCATCTCGATGTTTGCGGAGTTGCTTGTGTCAATAAACTTCCTATTCCATGTGCTAAATCCGCACACCACTTGTACCCATAAACGCTGGGGGACTTTCTTCACAACAATCGTAAACGATGACTTCCAACCACTACTCTTTTAAGGAAACTATGATTATTGGTAGAAGAAGAAGAAGAAGCGTGAACTTGATAGTTATTAAATAAATTGTTAAACAGTATAAGGTCATGAATTGCATAAATATTTTTACATTTTCTTGATTATTAATTTTAAAATATTCGTTGTGTAAAAAGTAACTCAAACATCAACAGTTTTGCTTGTGAACGGTACCTACAGTGGTCTTCGTGCTCTTCAGTTGTTTATCAGTTTGCCAATTGGTATGAGTTTACTCTCCAAACTGGGTATAAGACTTACGCAAAACTGGGGAAATAAGTGAAATTAACGTATATAGTTGTAGTATGTATAAATATTAGAGCAATTTTATTATTATTGCACTACTATGACAACTAGAATTCATGGAAACAGTTTGTAAATCCATCGGCGTAGGTGTGAAGCTCCACTAGATTGGCAACGATGAGTCATTTTACTGTCGACTGCTCGTATGTACTTCAGAAATATTTGTAATTTTTCGGGGTTGGTTTGGTTGCAAAAAAGGGATAATAGACATGAATTAAATAAACATTTTGAAGTAATGAAGTGAAGCTAAACTAAATAATGAGTAAAGTAAACATTTAAGGGAGTAAAGCTTGGCACCTCATAAACCGTGTACTCGTGTGCTGCCCATAACTGTGTGGAGTGTGCGCTTAGGAATCAGGAACTGCAGTGTAGTTCAAGTGCAAGTTGGAGTGAATTAAGACCAAAATGCGTATAATTACAATCAAATAAGCACTGTGGGGTTTTAGTTGTGATGGGAGTGAAGATAAAACCACCGATTACAAGGTAAAAATAAATATCAGTTCAAACCGTGACCCCGGGAATAAGAAGTTTCATACTTTCACTAATACAGGCAACAAAATTTTGTTTTATTGTGCTGATTACAACTGTAATCTTGAGTAAGATCAATAAATGTTACATATATATGCTAACCTTGTTCAAATGAGTGGCATTCCTAGTGGCATGGATTCTTTCGACCTGTAATACTTCTACCCGAAAATTACAAACACTTAGTAACACTAAAACACAATTGATCTAATGAACAATAGAGGATTACCTTAAATGGGCAGATGGCACAGTTCAGCCACGTATTTATGAACGTGTGGAATCTTGTCTTGTCTTCGATTCTTGAAAGTCGGAATTGAGGGGGGGGGGGTGATTTCACACGTGTGGAAACTAATGCCTTATTTTAAGTAAAGAAAAAAAATGTGCAATACTGAGTAAAGCAAACAAATAGGGTCTTGTAGGACGGACTACAGGAAATCAGAGAGGACAGTTTCGGGGGTAATGTGAACTCTATAAAATTGTAAACACTTATTTTCTTCATTTCCATGAAACAAGAGATATTGTGTATTATTATTGAAGGAAATAATATTGCAACGAAATGTTGTGGCAGAGACACCTATTTTATATAATAAGTTATGAATTCATACATACCTAAAAATATATATTTTTAAACGAATGTACACATACTATTTAAGCATAAATTATGAACTAGATAGAAGTTGGAGGTTAACACAGGGAATAAGGAATGAATGTTACAAGATTCAAGAATATTCATTATTATCATCACTGTCTATTTCTGTAAATGATAGAATTTTTGTATTGGACCTGCTTTTGAAAAAAAAAAAAATCCTTAAAGGAAGGCTAACATATAGGTCAGCATACTAACCTAACCAACTTAACCTAACCTAACAGAACGTGTTACCTGACTGGGGGCAGGGCCCCTGGAACCTCCCCCGCTTAAAGAAAGACATACTTAAAGGAAGATTAACAGTTAGCATACTAACCTAACCTAACCTAGTAGAACGTGTTACCTGACCGGGGCGGACCAACCTAAACTAACCTAATAGAACGTGTTACCTGAACGGTGGCAGCTCCGCCCTCCCGTATCCTCCCCTAAAGAAAGACAAACTTGAAGGAAGACTTACACATAGGTTAGCATACTGACCTAACCAACCTAACCTAACCTAACCTCATAGAATGTTACTGACTGGGTGGCAGAGCCCCTCTTAAAGAAAGACAAACTCAAAGGAAGGCTAACATATAGATTAGCATACTAGCATAACCAACCTAACCTAACCTAGTAGGACATGTTCCCTGCCCAGGGCACCCGTAACCCCCCCCCAACCTAGGACACAAACCCTGATGGAATACAGACAGTAATTTACCGAAATAGAAATGTTTGTAAATGTGTTTTTAATGGAATATAATATGAATGTAAATGTTCTAATAGTTAGTAAAATTTTATCAAGGAAATTGTCATGGATGAAAACGTAAATAGACAGAGGTGAATAATGGAAAGAGGAGGAGAGAGTTTTGTAAATTGAAATGTCTGTAAATCTATAAAATGGAATATATATACGTATGTAAATGTTCTAATAATAAGGTAAAATTCTAGCAAAAAAATTGTTATAGGTGAGAAATGTGTTGTAAATGATGAAACGAAAATAGCCAGACATGAATAATGGAAAGAGAATGGAGTGACTCTTGTAGAAATCATACATAAATCATGTATGAAATACACCCAGGTAACCACCAATTTCATGTCACTGACAGAAAGTTGTCAAAACGTCTTAAATCCGCCTTCTAGATCCACCCGTGGGCATTTTCAGGGGCCTGCCCTCAATTGTATCGTAATATTGCAAGATATATAGGGGAAAATTATGGAGTGAGAACACGTCAAAACACATATTAAACAAATAGTATGATAAACGGAACAAAAATAAAAGCTTGAAATAATATAACACGATTCTAAAACAAATGAGGAAAAGGAGTATATAAAATTTGATATATGAATCCCGCTCAAATTCTTTACACGGTCCTATCACAACATGGGATTAATATTGCAACATGATTGGTTAAATACATGTACCCCTCCAAAAAAAAACAATATTTTTCTCACTTAGGAGTCAGCGTCTGAAACAAAAGCTCCCCAATAACATGGCGCATGCCTGGTAGCATATTCAGTCTGGCTTTTATTATGATAGTAAACGCGTCCTTTGTTTCCAGTTCCCCTGTTTACTTGTTTTCGTCGAAGTTATCTATGAATCTCATCATCTTCATTTCTTTCCTTTTTTCATTCAATCTCTTGGATATCTTGATTAATTGTTATCTTTATTTACCTTTTCAGTGATTTTTTGGCATATGCTCTCATTCCATTAATTTCTGTTATATTTGGTACATATGTTCACTAAGCTTTTGTCAACATTGTTCATGGGGCCTCTTAATTGATCTACTATTTCTTTGATTAATCTTTTCTCCTCCGAGTTTATGATTTTGTGAAAAAGCATTATTTTTTTTTATATTCAATTCTGTAGGCAACTGGCATTATGACAGATTCTGCTATAATTCCCCAATACAGCGTACCCATTCATACATTCCGCAGAGGATCCTGTATTGCATTTTCTCTAGTGCATTTAACTCATTTTCCGTGAAGTTACTCCATGTCTCTATGTTAGCAAATAATGTTGGCACCACTACTGTTTCATAGATCTTTTTCTTTACTTCTAGTGCAATATTCCCTACATTCTTAACGTCCCCGTATCTTCTAATTTCTCTTAGTAGATACTCGACCTTTTGATTCTTGTTTTAATACTTGCTTCCTTTGAGCCATTTAGTGTGTACCATTCTCCTAAGCACTTAATAGTCTTTAACACTACTAATGGGCCATTTTTAAGTTCTGTTCTTATTTGGACTTTTTTTTCTTCTTCTTCTTCTTTGCCCTAGGCTGTGGCATTTGCCAATTACCATTTCTGTTCCTTCTTTCCTGCTGGTGGGGAACATGATGTCATCAACAAATATTAATGATTCTATTGCTATATTTCTTTTGAGTGTTACGTTCTTCCTGCTTAAATCATTCACTCTGTCTGTCACTATGCTGCATAGCTTTGGGCCGTAAATTGTACCTTGCCTCACATTTTCTGTTATGTCAGTTGTATACTAATACTAATGACTGCTTTGCCGTTTTCATTCATTTTTCTTATCAACCATGCATCTTTCCACCCAATCATTTTCCCTGTCTCTTTGATGCAATCCTTCAGATCCAGTTTATCAAAGCATTTATTTGCATCCCCAAACCATACGTAAGTCGGGGTCCCCAACACTGAGTGGTAGTCAGTCACTGCATTCAGGGTTAGGAGATGATCAACTGTGGATCTTCCTTCTATGCCACCACATTGGAACCAGCTTATCTTCGGGTTTATCTCATCCTTCGTTATTTCCATCCTCACTTTTTCAAAAACCTTGCTTATGTTACTAGTAATGAATATCCCTTTTGTTTTCTAATTCTAGTTTGCTTCCTTTTTTATGCAGTGATAATATTTCCATTTTCTCCCATTCATCCAGTGTTTAACTTATCTTCAGTGAGTGCCAGACTGTGTAATTTCTGTACCCATACTTTTTAAAAATTATATTGTTTATTCCTTGACTATCTGGCGTGTGTTTATTCTTCAGGTTCCTTCCTGCGTTTTCCACTTCTGAATACTTAGACTGGGATTTTTTCAGTTTTTCCTGTCCCACTTATGGACAACCATTTCTGGTACTGGAGGTTAATTTCATCTGCTTGCCTGCCAATTTCATCTTTAGGCTTTTCTACTATGAAAAGCTTTGCCTCCTTGTATTTACTGTACTTTCGTTTTCCAAACAAAACCCAAGCCACGTATGGAAGGACGATTGACATACTTCTCTTGGTTAGGCCTGGTCCACAGCCTGGAAAAGTCCTCTTAGATTTTGAAACTGTGGCCATCAAACTTGCGCAGCAACTTGCCACTTAATTTACGATGTACAGAGGTGAAATAGATAAGTTCCTCTATTTGTGAGCAGTAGCTAATATGCAGGTCATGTAACTAGGGGACACTTTAGTACACTGTATATGATTATATCAGCTGGTTTATATTTTTGTATTGCATTTTCTTTTCCTATACCATCCATAAGATTCGTGATTTTTTTAAATAGATGAATGTTTCTTAATAAATGTCTCTTTAATTGTACACTGGTTGAGTTGTCCACTGGTTCGGTCATTTTCCACTGGTTCATTTGCCCAGTGGTTCAGTTGTCCAATGGTTCAAGTGTTCACTTGTTCAATTGTTCATTGGTTCACTTGTCCACTGATCACTTGTCTATTGGTACAGTTGTCACTAGTTCAGTTGTCCTAGAACCCTTTCTTGGAACTGAATCAAATATCAGTTTCATAGTATACTAGCTGACCAACCCGGCGTTGCCTGGGAAAGCTAAATGACAGTCTATTTGTATGGGCAGTGAAAAGGGAAAGAGTTGTCCTTTTTATCCAGGTATTGCTGTGCTGTCTGACACCTCTAACTAGGCATTACTGTACTGTCTGTCTTCTTCAACCAGGTAGTACTGTACTGCCTGACCCTTTTATCCAGGTATTACTGTGGTAATTGTCCCTTTTACCAAGTTATTACTGTGCTGCCTATCCCTTTTATCCAGTTATTACTGTGATAACTATCCCTTTTATCTGGGTATTACTGTGCTGTGTGGCTCCTATAATTAGGTATTTCTGTGCTGTCTGTCCCTTTTATCCATGTATTACTGTGGTGGCTATCCCTTTTATGCAGATATTACTGTTCTGTCTGTCCCTTTTGTTCAGGTATTACTGTTGTGACTCCCTTTTATCCAGGTATTACTGTGGTGAATGTCCCTTTTACCAGAAAATTAATGTGGTGACTATCCCCTTTTATTCAGATATTGCTGAGCTGTCTCTCCTTTTTATCCAGGTATTACTGTGGTTACTGGAAAGGTTTTCAAAATAAGTTACAAAGGGAAGGGGGAATGGGTTTGGAACCGGTTCCCTATAACACTGGCCTGCTCTTCAAATTTTTTTGTTTTGTTTTATTTTGTATACAAAGGTCAAGGGTTTTCCAACTGATTTAGGACCCTTTTTGCATGCTGAATTAAAAAATACAGTTGATTTCCCTGGGTTAGATCTGGTTTTTAAGATATAGACTTCATCTATCCCAGAATATTTTTCCACATCACTACAATTATCCAAGTGTTTATGGGCTTTGTTTTTGCATAACCCAGGTCGTGGGTAACCTTTAATGATTATTTTTATTTCCCTTTTCAGGTCTAAATATGTATCAAAATAGATTGGAAGTGTAAAAACCATCCTAACAGGTTCTGTTACATTTGCGGATGCGGTTCTTCCAGACCGTCAAGCAAAAATCACGGATTTTGTGAAGAGGGTATATCAAGCTTACTTTGTAGTCAAACCAGGGGACCAGGATAAGCCATTCAGTCTCCATATCTACTGCAAAACATGTAGAGAACTTACGGGATTGGAGGAGCAAGAACAGGAAGAGTATGCCATTTGGTGTCCCAATGGTGTGGAGGGAAGGGAAAGATCATGTTACCGACTGCTACTTTTGCATGACAAATCTAAAATTCATCAATCGCAAGAAACAAGCACCATGTTCAATACTCTGATGTCCCTTCTGTCATAAAGGTAGTTCCCCAAGGCTTTGATCTTCTTGTTACTGAGCCAAATGTCACCATGGAATCTAGTTCTGATTCCGAATCTAGTGACATGACTGATACAGATGAGTGTGATGCTTACAGGCCAGAGGAGGACGACCAACTGGTGCCTTTGACTCAATGGCCTGACACGAGACCTGAACCTTTCCAAGGTGTCTGCCCATCTACTGGGTTCTCGTCTTCGAGAGAAACTTCTACTGGCACGAGGAACAACATTCTATTGGTATCGAGAAATTCTTCACGTTTGATGAAGCATCTTCACTGGTCTACTGTAACAATATTGCTGACCTGATTGAATTACTTGGCCTGAAGTATGACGCTATGTAATGGAGACTTTTCATTGACTCATCTAACAGGAGTCTCAAGGCAGTTCTTCTGAATAACGGAAATCTGTTTTCATTGATCCCTGTTGGGCACTCAGTTGAAATGAAAGAATCCCACAAAAGCATTGAACGTCTGTTGTCTGCTCTGAACTACCAGGAACATAAATGGTTGATCTGTGGAGACCTTAAAATTGTTGGACTCATCCTAGGTCTTCAAGGTGGTTACACAAAGTATCCATGCTTTCTGTGCTTATGGGATAGCCATGCCAATGACCAGCATTATGTCAGACAAGAGTGGCCATCAAGACAAGGATTAAAACTTGGGTCACACAACGTTCTGTCCCACCTTCTGGTGAATCGAGCAAGATATTGCTTCCACCCCTCCACATCTAACTCGGTCTCATGAAGAATTTTGTAAAGGCATTGGACAGGGAAGGTAGAGGATTTGCTTTCCTCCATCAGAAGTTTCATCAAAAAAGCATTGAGAAACTTGAAGCAGGTATATTGGATGGTCCTCAAATAAGGGACTCATTAAAAATGCTAGTTTTTATGATGCACTGAATCCTGCTGAACTCTCTGCCTGGTTGTCACTCAAGTCAGTCATTGCAAACTTCCTTGGCAACCACAGCAGTTCCCAGTGTCAGAAGGTGATTGATGAGTTAATGAAGAATTTCCGCCAGCTTGGTGTGTGCATGTCAGTGAAAATGCACTTCTTCCGGTCTCATCTGGACTATTTTCTAGGGAATTGTGGAGACTTCAGTGGCGGACAGGGTTAGTGCTTTCACCAAGATATCAGTGTTGTGGAGGAACGCTATCAAGGCCGATGGAATGTCAACTTTCTGGCCAACTACTGCTGGTGCTTGAAGAGGTATGTGGAGTCTGCTCAGCACAAATGGAAGTCCCTGAAGAGACCATTCATCCATGAGTAGCTTCCTTAGTTCATATACTCTTCTTACTATATATTCAAAATGTTTTGTAAGCCTTCTGTGAATAAATCAGTCTAATATTTTCAATATTGTTTCATTCACCTACAAATAGATCGGAAATTAGGATATTTTTAATGTGCTAGTATTTCATTAACTTGATTTGATTGAGTAAAATGAGCATGACTTTT
>NC_061107.1:94155327-94190363 GCF_015104395.2 Macrobrachium nipponense
GAGCATGACTTTTGGATTCAGTGCAAAAAACGGCCTACAATCAGGTATTATATGTTAAAACTTGAAAACAGCGCAGGCCAGTGTAATCAAATGATGATCACTGGCCCAGTTTTGTCTAGATCGGTCAAGCGGTTCCGATTTCTATAGCGCACCAACATACAAACCAGCATACTACATACTAACATACAAACATTCAGTTTTATAAATAAGATAATCTTAGAGATGAATGAAATAAAAGTTGGCTTTGGGATATTATAGCTTCATTTGCCCATGAGTTCTCATTCAGTCATAGATATCCCATAAACGAAAGTATCCGTGGTTCTTTGTTTTTAACACAGACAGACAGAACTGTGTGCATATCATCTTACAGCTGCGTTACAAGCAGCATTGTTCCTTCAGTCTTTGTCATGCAAATATTTCTAGCTCATTCAAAGTTCGTATTTAGGTATTGTTGTTTGTTTAGATAGAAATAATTATAATAACAATGATTAGTACTACCATTATTATTATTGCCTCCTATGTGGTATTATCATGATGGTTATCATAATTTGATAAGAACAGATTACAATGAAATTATGAGAGAGAGAGGGGAGAATACTGTGTGAGAGCGGAAGGGTAGCACGAGATCATAGACTTATTTAATCAAAAACAATAAAATAATGGATTCTCTCTCTCTCTCTCTCTCTCTCTCTCTCGACTAGAATTTGAGAAATATCTAGAAGTGTTCGTGAACTATCGGTGATAAGATTAGTGTGAAAATAGTAGGATAAAGCGTCTTCTAAGTTAGTTTATCAAGTGCAATACTGTAAATCAGAACAAGATGGCAGTAAGTTCCAACTGCGGGAAGAAATGGCGTAATTTAGCTTGCTTGGCGGATTTGCAATACGATGAGGTAGCAGGAAGGGAACTGGCATTTCTCATCTATGAAATCAGCAACAGTCCTAACCAAAAAGATACAAAAGCATTCATAAATATATTAGAAGGATATAATCCTTCAAACTGGAACAAATCTAATGAAAACATCTTGAAAATAATTGAAGAAGTTCCAAATAAAATCCAAGTGGTCAAGAGACTCATAAAGAAAATATACATAAACCAACATATTCCGACAAAGAAAATGAATAAGGTGAATCTTGTGAATATCCTAATTGACGCATTAGGAAAAAGAATGCCAAAAGCATGCAAACTGTGTAAGGTTTGGTATAGCATAGTCAATCCACAAAACCTAATCAGAAAATGTGCTGCATGCAACATTCCGACCCATCCACAGTGTGCTGAGGTAATGCAAGATATGAGAAAAGATACAAGAATTTTTTGTTCAACATGTCTATCATGGATAGACAATGTTATTAAATCAAGATTGAATGTACAAATAGTTGAGGATGAAGAAGAATAGGAAGAGGAAGAAGAAGAAGAAGAGGAAAACGGAAGAGAAGTAAACAAAAATGAAATGACAGAAAAAAATAAGGAAAACAAAGAACAAGATAAAAGTATGGATGCAGAGATACTCATTGATACTACATATGAGGCAATAAAGCAGCATACCTACGAAGAAATAAATTACGATATGACAACAGAAAAGCAAATCTCGAAGAGGCTCTACCCAGATCTACACAATGACGGGAAAGAGGAAAAAATAGACAAGAAAGACAAAATCTGCAACCTTTTGAAAAGAGGGAATTGCAGATTTGGAGAAAGATGTTACTACAAACATCCTAAGGTATGTCACAACTATGAAATATATGGTAAATGTGCATACCTAGATGGCTATGGGGATGATTGCAGAGATCTGCATCCAAAAATAGGCAAAAACCTAAAAGAAGGAAAAGGATGTAAGTTCGACAAAAAATGCAAATATATGCACCCTGTAGCCATGAATCATAATCAATAAATAACCAACCAAGTAATAAAATCCAAAATAAGAAAGAACAAATAAAGAGAGAAATCAAGAATATCAGGTAAAAGAGAAAAGCAAACCACCAATGAGATATGCAGAGATGTCAGCAAAAAATTTCAAAGCATCAGCTCCAAAATTCTACTCAAGAGATAATAACTGTATTTATTATGCAAGAGGATATTGCAGAAACGGAGAAAATTGCAGATTCAGACACAAAATGAATAATTATGATGAAGGAAGATCAAATATTATGGAAAAGTTGGATTTTTTAATGTCAGAATTTCTGGAAATGAAAAAAAGAACAACATACCAGAACAGGAAAGAGACATGGGAAAATCCTTATTACTACCAATATTAAATGAAGGAGAAAACACGCAAACCATCATAGTGATGAATGCGCAGGGTTTAGTTACGAGTAACTCAAAAAGAAAAATAGAGTACTTAGAAGAACTAACCCAAATTGAAAAGAAAATAGATATAATGACTATAAGTGAAACCTGGTATTCCCAAGAGACTGGGAATGATGATCAAATAAAAGGGTTCCAAACTTATAGATCAGATAGAAAAAATAGGAATCAAGGGGGAACCGCAATATATGGGAAAGACAAAAAACAAGGAAAAATATATGAGAAATATAGTAACTCAGAATGTGAACTAATAGCGGTAGAATTTGAATCTGAAAAATTAATGAACATAGTAATATATAGACCTCCTAATACTAAAGAGTTTGACTTAATAATTGAAAAATTGGATGATATATGTAGAAATCACAAGGACTGGACTATTCTCCTTTCTGGTGACTTCAACTTTCCTTTCGTAGAATGGAAAGAGCGAATAGGAGATTGTGGTTGTACTTATACATATAAAAAAGAGAGTAATAGTAGTGCAGAAGATAAGAGGCAATTCGAAAAGCTATTAGATATGCTACTAGAATACAACATTCAACAAATAAATCACCTGCCAACAAGAAAGGAAAATACTTTAGACCTAGTATTTGTGAACGAGATGAATTATGTTAAAGAAATAATAGTTTATAATGCGAGTATTTCAGACCATAATGTCATAGAATTAACAGTTCATTCCAAAGCAAGTGAAAACAGAGTTAAGCAAGAAATGAAAAAGTGGGAAGGATATGGAAAATACAACTTCTACAGTAAAAATATAAAATGGTCAGAAATAAATGAAGAATTAAGCAAAGATTGGGATAACATTTTCGTAAGCGATGACATAAGGGTAAATACGGAGATATTATATATTAGAGAAAATAGTGGATAAATATATACCGAAGAAGAAAAGTAAACATCATTCATGCATACCAAGAGACAGAAGGATCTTGTTCCAGAAAATCAGAAAGTGGAAAAAAGGTCTTGCAAAAGAAAAAAATGCATGGAAAGTTATAGAACTAAAAAGTAAGATAGAAAATGCAGAACAAAAGATTATTCAATCAAAAGAAAATGAAAAACGGGACTTGGAAGAAAAAACCCTATTAAATATCAAGCAAAACCCCAAACTATTATACTCATATGCGAAGAAGATGAATAAAAGAAGAATAGAAATAGGCCCTCTGAGAATTGAAGGAGATTAACGAATGAAAAAAAGGAAATTTGCAACATACTGGCAGAACGATATAAGAGAGAATTCACCCCTAGAATAGATAATGAAGATAATGATATAGAAGTAAGGGACGAAAATAGTGAATATTTAGCTGACATAGAAATTAATGAAGCTGATATTGTGCAGGCAATTAATGAAATTAAAATGGAGCTGCTGCAGGGCCTGATGGAGTCCCTGCTATTTTGTTAAAGAAAGTAGTTCATTCTATCGCAAAGCCACTTGCAATATTATTAAGACAAAGTGTAGATACAGGCAAGATTTATGATGAGCACAAATTAGCATATATCACCCCTACTTTCAAAAGTGGATCAAGACTAGAGGCAAGTAATTATAGGCCTGTGAGTCTAACATCACATATTATGAAAGTGTATGAAAGGGTAACGAAGAAAAATATTATGAAACTTTTAATAAAAAATAATTTGTTTAATACAGGACAACACGGTTTCGTACCCGGAAAAAGTACACAAACCCAACTGTTAGTCCACCGTGAGAACATATTCAAAAATATGAAAAGCGGAAATGAAACAGATGTGGTTTATCTAGACTTTGCAAAAGCTTTTGACAAAGTAGACCATAATATATTAGCAAAGAAAATTAGAAAACACAATATCGTAGATAAAGTAGGAAGATGGTTAAAAGAATTTTTACACAACAGAAAACAGATAGTTATTGCAAACGATGAGAAATCGGATGAAACCAAGGTAATATCCGGTGTGCCACAAGGTACGGTGTTAGCTGCAATACTGTTTGTTATTATGATTGAAGACATAGACAGTAATGTTAAGGATTCGGTAGTGAGTAGTTTCGCTGATGACACAAGAATAAGTAGAGAAATTACTTGTGATGAAGATAGGAACGCTCTACAAAGAGACCTTAACAAAGTATATGATTGGGCAGAGGAAAATAGGATGGTATTTAACTCTGATAAATTTGAATCAATAAATTATGGAGACAGAGAAGGAAAGCTATATGCATATAGGGGACCTAATAATGAGACAATCACAAATAAGGAAGCAGTTAAAGACCTTGGTGTGATGATGAGTAGGAACATGTTATGCAATGATCAAATAGCAATTCTTTTGGCAAAATGTAAAGCAAAAATGGGAATGTTGTTACGGCACTTCAAAACAAGAAAAGCTGAACACATGATTATGCTTTATAAAACATATGTTCGTAGTCCACTTGAATATTGCAATATGATATGGTACCCACACTATCAAAAGGATATTGCACAAATAGAGAGAGTACAAAGGTCCTTTACAGCTAGAATAGAAGAAGTTAAGGACCTTGACTACTGGGAAAGACTACAATCCTTAAAATTATATAGTCTAGAAAGGAGAAGAGAACGCTACATGATAATTCAGGCATGGAAACAGATAGAAGGAATAACAGAAAATATCATGGAACTAAAAATATCAGAAAGAGCAAGCAGAGGTAGATTAATAGTGCCCAAAACAATACCAGGAAAAATAAGGAAAGCACACAGGACATTAATCCACTACGCACCAGCATCGATAATGCAGCGTCTATTCAATGCGTTGCCAGCTCATCTGAGGAATATATCAGGAGTGAGCGTAGATGTGTTTAAGAATAAGCTCGACAAATATCTAAACTGCATCCCAGACCATCCAAGATTGGAAGATGCAAAATATACCGGAAGATGTACTAGCAACTCTCTGGTAGACATTAGAGGTGCCTCACACTGAGAGACCTGGGGCAACCCGAACGAACTGTAAGGTCTGTAAGGTAAGGTAAGGTCTCTCTCTCTCTCTCCACATAAACGCTTGCGTAGCTCTTGCGATGCATGACGCGAGTATAATACGAAGCAGTATGCTGGATTACTCAATATAGCACCAGGTTAACTTGTTTGTAAGTGTCGGAAACTTAGGAGAGCCGAAGTATTCAATTTTGTTGTGGCAAAGTGAATCATGGACAGTTGGATTGGATAATTGTGTTGCGTATTTATTTCAGTGTAATTTGCTGCTGAAATCTGACTGATCATAAAAAAAACATTATTGTAATGGAAAGGAATGCACAGCAACAGGGAATTATAGATCAAAAAGACTTCTTCATCAACACTTCACTTACATCAAGGAAAGTTAGCTCAACAGTCTCTTCACACACACACCCCCACCATGGTTTCCATTTATATTCCAAATTTCTCCCTAGACCTGTGCATACACTCTTCTAGCTTCCTTGCTTCACTTATTGTTTGACCCCGTTGGGGGATAATGCCGTCAGTGCACTTCTCTCGTTCTTTTTACTATACCTCTGCTCACATTCTCTTTCTTCCATCCTACGTTCCACTCTCTCTGAACAATAATTGTCTCAACATTATTTTCAGCGGTGAATGGCTTAGTAATTCCCAGCGCATGGCCTTTGCCCCAGATTTTATGCTCAAATCCCAATTATATTCCCTATTCTTTGATTTACTTTTTCTGCTATACATACTACTGTTACTTCTACTTCAGAATAAATATACGTTAAAACACGCCTCTCTTTCACATTCCATATCAACACACATCGATCTATTTTTTTTTTCTGCCCTCCATTTACCATGATAACCTTACTCTTGCTCGCATATACTCTAAACTAAAGTTTTCTTCTTCAAGCACTTTCAGACTTTATGTAGTTCTGCAGTTTCACTTCCATTTTTCCTACGAGCATTGTATCATTTGCAAACATGAAGCATTCCACATCCCGGTCTCAATTAATTTTCCTATCGCGCAAATGTTCTACCAAGTATGATTTCTTTCTTCTGAATTCTCATATCCCTCCATCCATGAGAACATCAAACAACTATGAAAGCATATTACAAACAGCTCTCACCCACTTTTTTTTTTTTATCTTAAGCCTGGTACACACTTTCATTGTAGCAACTTTTGATCGCTCTTAAGAATTTCTCTTCTATTTCATATACCTCAGCATTCTCCACATTCCATCGATTCTATTATCAACATTTTCTAGGTCCATGTAGCTTTCTCCATTTACTTCCGAAGTTCTCGCACAATTGTTCTATAATTGATATTTGCCTTGTAAAAAGATTCGAAAAAGAGAAGATTGTCAGACTTATGGGTTTGCTGTGCATCAATACAATTACCAACAAGACCTCGATAAAACATGATGACAGCCAGCAGAGATATTTATTCCAGAAAAGTTACAAGCTTTCTAGGACTAACAGTCCTAATTGTCAAATATCCGTAAAATTACTGGACACGTAGTCCAGCTCTGTGTGTGTGTGTGTATTTAAGCCCTTATTTTTTTTCAATTCCGTGTGCTGCCTTCCTTATTCCTTTGATTACCCTCCATCTCCTGTGTGGCCCCGCCCTTGTAGCCTTAGCCTTTCTCTGCCTGCGGCTCCTTCCATGTAAGCATTTTCCATGTAGTCTTTTGTGTTTTTGCGTTTCTTTTCTATTGTAGAGTATACAATATTTTTTGGTTGACTGTCTTCCTTCAAATCCGTTTCCAGTGTTGCTTGCCATTACGTTGTTTGCGTTTGCATTCTCTACAATCAGTCGAGCCGTTTTGTTTGTGTTCCTGTACAACCCTCTATCGCCGAAATATGCTCTTCACAGTCTAGACACGCGGCCTGTATAACCCCCGCTTGCCCCTTCCCCCTCTACCGACTTTTTGTTTCTGACTATTTTATTCCTGATGGTGTTTTTGTGGCTGCATATCAATTTGAAAACATCTAGCTTCTTGTTGATGGGTGTAACAGTGTTGTTGTCCGGGACTGTAATTATTTTGTTCCCTTTCAAATGTTCCTTTTCTATCCCTTCCCTCTCTCCAAAATAGTTTTTCCTTGCCTTAATGTGTGCCCGTTCCCACCAGTATTTAATATATCCTTATCTCCTAAAACGCTCCATCAGGTATTCCAGTTATTCGTCTAAGAATTCGGAACTGCAAATCCTAGAAGCCCTGATGGCCAACCCTGTCCTTACTCCAATTTTAATTTCTTTATTTTGACTAGAGAACATATGTATGTATGAATTGCTGTGTCTTCTTCCTGTGTACCTTAGGTTTTAAATTGTTTCCTTCCCTCTTTGCCAGTACATACAAGAAAGGAATCGCCCTCCTTCTCTTCTTCTGTTGTGAACGTAATTTGTCCATTTAGTTTACTTGCTGACCTACCCTTTACTGCCGGGAACACTGTGGATGACAGGCTATGGGTATGGGGAGGGAAGAGGAGTGGCGAAGGGGAGGGAGAAAGGAGAAGGGAAATGGGGAAGGGAGAGGGGGAGGAGGATGGAAAAAGATAGGAAGAGGGATGGGGTGGTGGAATTGGGAGGGAGAGAGGGATAAGAGGGTGAGGGAATGGGAAAGGGAAATTATAAGAAGAGAAAAATTATCTCCAGTGAACATAAACCTGTCGCCCTTTCAGCAGTAGTTAGACCTTTTATCAACTGTGTGAAATAAACTATACGGCTAAGCAGAAGAGAATCATGCAAACTGCACGAATTCTTAGAGGATTCAGTATACATGTGTAGCATAAAGGGGGAATTCGCTATGATATTTTAAATAATATGATATGTATGAGACATCGTTGTGTGTCACATGCTTTGACATTCCTCAGAAATTGGGAATCATTGTTTTTAGCTTCCCATGAAGACAGAGAATATCTCAGCCTAGAAAATGCTGTTAGGTCTTGAGGTGGTGTGACATTAAAATCCTTACCTTGCAGGTCAACGCTCGTCTGTCGTTATGGGCGTTTGTCAAAGGTGCCTTTGAAACTGGTTATAAGTGGTTTCTGGGCATGATCAGTGTGTGTGCTAATTCGTGCGTTCGTACGAGCTATGTCCGTTCATAATAGCGTGTAATTAGCCAGAACCATAGAGAGGCTGTTACGGGGAGAGAAGGCAGGGCCAGAATGGCCTCTGCGAACAGTACTTTTGTTTAGTGAAGTGAAACTGGCTGAAAATGGGTAAGAATTACTTTGCTCTGGCCAAAGGTGTGGCTTGACTGTATTTTTTATATTTTGTAAAGATGTTCTATTTCATTTAATCTTTTGACTTTTTGTTTACAATTGTGTATGCTTACCAGTTTGTTCTCCTGTTCTTTTAATAGGCGATTCTAGTGGAGGGAACTATTTTCTGGAGAAGAGTGGGATTATTCTTTGGAGAAATGGTGTTGACTAATTACTGTGTAGACTGTTAATTACCGAGGGTTATCTGAGTTATTTGGACTTTGAGTTAACATTCCATCTAATCATTCTGTTAAGAATCTGAGTTATTCAGTTAATACTTTGCTTTTAAATAAATGGATATTTTTGTAAGTTCCGACTCTGATTTGATGACCTAATTAAATGGAGGGGAGGTATAACGAGAGAGAGAGAGAGAGGGGAAAAGAGCTGTTGGCTGTCAGGAGAGAGAGAGGGAAAAAGAGCTGTTGGCTATCAGGAGAGAGAGAGAGAGAGAGAAAATGTGTGGTCAATACCGGTTGCCTGCCACATTGGCCATTAGCTACCAAAAAGAATAACGAGATACTTGTGTCTCCGTTATTAGTGTTAACTCACTACTGTACCATATTATACTTCAGAAACCCCCTCCCTCTTCCTTCCCCCTACCCATAGCCTGTCTCTCACAGTTTTCCTGGGCACTGCCGGGCAGGTCAGCTAGTATATATATAAGGCTATAAACCCATCTGCAATCCAGCTAGTATAAGGCTATAAACCCATCCGCAATCTGGTTGGTAAGGTGCTGGCGTCCCACCTCGTTGGTCGCAGGTTCGATTCTCAGCCATTCCATTGAGGAGTGAGAGAGGTGTATTTCTGGTGATAGAAGTTCACTGCCGACGTGGTTTGGAAGTCACGTAAAGCCGTTGGTCCCGTTGCTGAATAACCACTGGTTCCATGCAACGTAAAAACACCATACAAACAAACAAACCCATCCGCAATCAAAGCCCTTTCCAATAGTTTTTGTTTGGCTTAAATCCGTCAAGCCGTTTAGCAGTAATTGAACTGTTTTTCTTCCCTTTATCCCTCATAAATAATTAAAATGTCATCCACATGTCTTGCCCATTTGATAATGTTCAAGTTCCCTTTATTTATTTTACCCACCTCTTCCTTGTCAAACCATTCCATAAAGGCTCTCTAATACAAAAGCAGGAAATGGGTTCATCAGTGTCTCTCTCATATCTTATATATAATATAATATAATCATATGTAAATAAGTGAATGTTTGTAAGTTTGTGCACTAGAAATCTGAACCACATGATAGACCCAGAAAAATTTTGGCATACGGCCTAGAGGAGGGTTACGACTCGGAATCAAACCACTATCCCCATGACAGACATCAAACACAGACAAATTAAATGAAATTTTTTGCTTTTACCATTTCCGTAAGGTTTTCCCTTCGGTGCTTTATGAGTTAATGGCAATTTTTCGCCTGAGCGCTCCAAGTTTTCTTCCAGGTGTTGTCAGACAAATGATTAACCTGCATCAATAAATCTCTATAATATCAAAGTTTTATTGGAATTTACCTGAATTTTGATCATAATTTATGGTAATTATTATAATTGTTAATTACTTCGATAAAATCAACAGGAAACCTATAAGTAGAGATCTGCTTTCTGTAGTGTCAGAAGCTGAGAGTGCCTTCCCCACCCACACATGCATAGCAGCTGCTGGCGAAGCCTGAGGTGCAAGATAAAAGGTGTTTCTTTTTTTCTTTTTATTCATTCAAATGCAAATTTCCTCAAACGTTGTATTAGCTGTAAAGTCTGTCATATACACCTCACTGCTTGATAGTATTGTTAAATTAAATTTTTTTCATTTTGTTGCAAAGCATACTTCATAGCTATAAAGCAATGAACCAATCTAGCAGGTTCAGAGACTTTCTCCCTAAACACAAGCACATGTCATTGGTATTTGTTCATGTGTAGTAGCTGCTACAATTAATTCACACCGCCTGTGCATCTGGTATCCAGCCATGTCCCTTACGACACTCCTGATTGGCTAGTGATCAGCCAGTTGCTCCCAAGCTGTCACCGAGTAAACGTCTCTGCTTCAACCTCTCCTGATGAACATGTCTTTCAAGAGTTATAATTTTCATTACACCTCAGTTTTACCCGAAAGAAGTAGTGTTTCCAATTTCATCACTACACATCATCAAGTCATTGGTTTAAGGATTATAATGATATATGAATTATGTACTTCAGTTTCAGTAAACTTAATGCGGTTAGACCGGTCATTACATGATCCTAGGCTTGTGATTGAACTAGAATGCAAGATCTGACATACTTACAAGTGTCATTCAAATATGGTCTCAAATAACAAATGGAGGCAAGAGATTCTTGTAGAAGTAAGGAGTGTGTAAAGTTGAGCTGGCTGGTTGCCAGGGGAAGGTTATTGTCTGTGCGTTATGATATTGTATGAAACACCAGACAATAAGTGATGAATGCACTGCGATGTCATGTAAGAGATGAAAGAATATATTTTATATTAAAAATTTCTTGTTTATTTCACTATATATATTTTAGCATTTAGTGAACTGAAGGACATATAATTCATGTATCATCATAATCTTAAATCATTGGCTTGGCAGTGTTTAGTGATGAAATTGGGAAACACTACTTTCCTTCAGGTAAAACTGAGGTGTAATGAAAGTTATAACTTTTGAAAGACATGTTTGTCAGGATAGGTCGGAGTGAAGATGTTTACTCGGTTATGGTTAAGAGTGACTGGCGAGTTTCCATCTTTCCAGCCCTGTGACTGGCTGATCAGAAGGCAATCAGGAGTGTCATAAGGGACGGGGCTGGATAGCAGATGCATGGGTGCTGTGAGTTAAATATAACTGTACCTGTGCAAGATAACAGCATTTACTTCTTTTTGATTCGTTCAAATGTGAATATCCTCATTAATTTGATACTCTTTTTCGTTTTTACCCTCAGAATTCGTTAAAGGGACTGCTTCGTAGCGTCACAAGGTCTTTTTTTTCATGATAAAGTCGGTTTAAGTGAAGTTTGGAATAATAATAAATTTGTATTGGGCATTTTGGCAAAAACACTTCACCACATACCCAAGGATACCCAAGGACTGGTATTCATAATAAGGTTGACCTGTCAGTTCAGCCACGATTGTTTGATGGATGAGTGTCCACATAAAAAAAAAAATAGAACTCTCAGTCGGACTATTAACAAAGACATAAACAGAAAAAACACAAAACATTCAATTCAGACATTTATGTAATCACACACTATAAAAATAAGTCCACCATTTCGATTTCAGTTACTAGGTATAATGATCACATCCATTTCTTCCTTGAGTTTCTGAAGTTTGGTACGGTAGTGAGTTAGCTGTACGTTCACGTACACTGCTGAAGACAGACCTCCCCCCGCCCCCAAAACTTAGACATACTGAGTACGAATTGTGGAAATACAATATTTTTTTGTCTTTGTTCAGTTGAAATGATTTTTATTCTCTTCTAATAGAGGAGCATAACTTACCTTCCCCCATCCCTCACCCTTCCTCCTCTCTCCCCCCCCCCTCCAAATGCCAACTCCCCCATCCCTCTTCCTTTATCCCTCCCCCTGGGCCCTCCCCCATCCCTTCCTTCTTCCTCTCCTCCTCACTCTCCCCTTCACCTTCCCCACTTTCCCCTTCCCCTTCCCACTTTTCCCTTTCACCTTCCCACTTACCCCTTCCCCTTCCCACTTTTCCCCTCCCTTTGCCCCTTCCTCACCTCCTCTCCCCTCCCATAAGAAAAAATAGTATAAACACGTTTGCGTACAAGAAAACGAGAGAGAGAGAGAGAGAGAGCAGGAAGCCTAAGCAAGAAAGAGAGAGAAATATGGGTAGGTATTAGAGAACTGATAACATTGGTTAATACAAACGTAAACACACACGCACACTCCCACGTATACTGAGAGAGATGGAGAAGGCAAGAGAGAACAAATAAAAAAAGAAAATACAGTTAAGAGAATAACAACTAAAGTGATAAACACTCACGCGTAGCCACCAACACGCGCAGGCACTCACACAGAATGAGAGAGAGAGAGAGATAGAGAATGATAATGATGCAACCAATCTACAAAAGAAGGAGAGGAGTGCCATTGATGTGTATCTCATGACGGCGTCGCTTACATGACACTGACTGGTAAAGGGAGTGCCTAATGCCTTACGTATGCTTTATGCTCTTGAGAATAGGAGTGGGTTAAAAAGTGACTTGGATTGCCCTAGAGAGATATTGATCCCCGTCGGAAAGAATGGACTCATTATATCGAAGTTGTTGTGTGGCGTGCGTGTGTATGAGAGAGAGAGAGAGAGATGCAAAAATACAAATAAATAAATGGTGATTTCGTTTCATTATTATGTTAGATGATGAATAAGAGAGGAATTAGTGATGCCTGTAAATAAGGTGATTAAGAAATATACTGATAAGAAGAGCTAGGAAGAGAAAATAGTTAGGAAATTATTGATTAACTTACTCATTTAGGGAAAAACCGTGAGGAGTAGGGAGAAAGACAATATCACACACAACCAAATGAAAGGTTAAAGGTTCCTTTTAAGTCGAAAAAATGAAAAAGGTAACCTTCCAACTGAGGCAAATATTTATTCATTTGCTTAACTAATTAACAAACGCCGCCAAATTGAACTGCCACAAGTGTTGAAGACAAATCAACCACCCCCCACCCCAAAGTGGCCAAGAAGAGAGAGACGAATCCAATAAAAGATGGTGTAAAAACCAGCGTCTAAGTTGGTTAACTGAATAACTCTTTGAATCTTGTGACTCATTGCTAGAAAGAATTCCCCAGGAGGGACTTGTAACATGCAGTGCCGTGTGGAATACTGTCACACAATGAGTGAATGGGAGACTCGATTGCGGCAAGGGCATGTGGCTTTATAATAATTGTTGTTGTGAATGAAACACGGTGTAAAAGAAAAGAAGCAAGACATTCACAATACATTGCACAGGTGTTTCATTTCACGCTGTTCGAAACTCGTAGAAGTGACCTGCCATATAGACTCCACTTTTCTAATCAACACCCTCCCCCCTCCTGATAAGCTCATATACGTACGTCGGGCCTAAAAAGGGGCGGAGCAACCCCCAAAAGGGGGCGTGGCCACCCTGACCCCAAATCGACTCCACTATTCTGGGGGGCGTGGCCCCCCTGACCCCACTTGTCTTATAAGCTCATATACGTAGATGACGTGCAAAAGGGGGCGTGGCCCCCCCTGACCCCAAATTGACTCCACTTGTCTTATAAGCTCATATACATAGATGATGTGCAAAAGGGGGTGTGGCCACCCTTGACCCCAGATCGACTCCACATTATTGATGAGCTCATGCACGTCCATGAGGTCCAAAAGGGGTGGGGGCGTGGCCACCTGTG
Organism: Macrobrachium nipponense; assembly: GCF_015104395.2. NCBI lineage: Eukaryota > Metazoa > Arthropoda > Malacostraca > Decapoda > Palaemonidae > Macrobrachium > Macrobrachium nipponense. The sequence continues at coordinate 94,169,168 of NC_061107.1, forward strand.
ACATCACGAAACCCTACGGGAATAGAACCATCATTTCAACACCTCCCCCCCCCCCACCCCCGACCTCAAATTGACTCCACTTTAGTAACCCCGTGACGTCACGTAACTCTACGGGAATAAAATCATCATTTCGATCACCGACCCCAAATTGACTAAACTTTTTTCTACCCCCGCGACGTCATGTAAGCCTACGGGAATAAAACCATCATTTCAACTCCCCGACTCCACTTTCCTGTCCCCCGTGACGTCACGTAACTCTACGGGAATAAAACCATCATTTCAACCCCCGACCCCAAGCCGACTCCACTCTTATGCCCCCGTGACGTCACGAAACTCTACGGGGAAACCCATCATTTCAACCCCCGACCCCAAATTGACTCCACTTTTCTACCCCCCCCGTGACGTCACGTAACTCTACGGGAATAAAACCATATCTCTCTCAGCCGTTATATTTTGTTTTATATATACGCAGCTGCTTAGGATATTTGGCGGCTGACTTCAACCTCACATGAGACATATATTTATCAATTTGATATCTCCCCCAATAACTGACGGGCGATGTTATCCGATGATGAATCACGCACACAAACACACGAGCTGACTTCAACCTCACGTGAGACATCTATTTATCACAGAATTTGAGTCTTAATCTGTATTTTTCCCGTGCCAAAGTATACCGAAGGACACAGGCACACATTTTAATTTTGTTTATTTTTAAGTATAATACCAAGTTTGAAAGAGGTTGAATGAAAAATATACGGGTGAATGAATTAATATTGCATACAAATACATACAATGGAAAAAAACTACAAGCACGTCAAAAACAATACTCCATCGAAACACACGGCTACATCACAACCCTAGCATATGCCACATACATCTTCTCCAACAGCTTCCCGACCGTGTATCAAAGATGACGTTTCATCTAATACCTCAAAGCTTTTAAATTTAGCTAACAAGTTTTTCATATATAAATCTTCCACGAAACTTTCCTCCAACAGGGATAAATTCTTTTTCATTATAGCCATGCAACATATTTTACCAATTTTGTTCATTTCATCACTGAATGTAGCTAACACAGGTAAATATCGATTCAACCAAGTTGTGTTAACCCGTCCGCTTTGACCGATGCCAGCGGGAAAGATAACATATTTGACATAGACATACGATGATTTAAATAATTCTTCCTTCAATTTCTTGACGGAAGAAAAAAAGTGATTGAACCTCATCTGTTTGCTATCTCTACCCAAATGATCGGCGTGATCTTCATCTTTGGAATAACCCACGCTCTTTTGCGCGTATTCATTATCTTCAATGGGGGCGCCAATACCGTATTGGGTTAATAAGGTAGCTATGGTGGGGAGATCAACTTCTTCGTCGCATTCCCAAGATGTGATATTTTCTGGTCTTTTCACAATGGCAGACCCTTCAATACCCCAACACGAAGACAGGCATATGATGCACCAGTGCGAGAATTTAAAAAACCTGCCGACTCGGCATACGGATAAGCTCATATGATGTCCGCCACCACACTGTAATTCCTGCAGGTGACACAATTAGTGGCCACTACTAAACATGTATTCCTCTTCCTGAAATTAATTTTGGACAAGTTCCCAAAAACTAACTTGCACGGGGAGGTTGATGAAGACATGGCGAGAGTTCACGTCTTGATGTGACAATCCTTCAAGAGCTAATGAGGTACGAAAACCCTGCAACCCGAGCTCCCTCTATCACAAACACTGATTACAAACTAGTTGTGACGAACCATCAAGACTCCCTCAATCCCAGCTATGATTCACACTCACACGAATAAACATGCTTATCATTTCCTCACACCAAAGGTCATATAACCACCATGTGACTCATTAAAGATGCGCCTGCATCCATTTTATCAAAATCAGTATCGCTACGAAAATCCTGCAACCCGAGCTCCCTCTATCACAAACACTGATTTACAACTAGTGTACGAACCATCAAGCCTCCCTCACTCCCAGCTATGATTCACACTCACACGAATAAACAAGCTTTATCATTTCCTCACGTCAAAGGTCATAAACCCACCATATGACTCATTAAAGATGCGCCTGCATCCATTTTATCAAAATCAGTATCACGTGATTAAACAGCTCCGGTCTCATTGTTCCTAAAATGTTAATAAGCCACCCACACATCCGCCATGTTTCTTTTCTTCCTCACACTCGCCATCTTGTTTTTCGCATGTCCCGCCCTCACCTTCCCACCCCCTCCCCCTACTCCTCCTCCTCCTCCTCCTCCTCCATATTTTGCCACGTTTCGATTTGCTTTTTAATGGCTATATTCCTTAACATCCAATCTTTAACCCCAGCCATTTCAATGAAGTAGTGATAATTGGAAATATTATCAACGTGGTTTTTTTTATTCCCTTGAAATTCTCGAGCTATATCTAAAATATTATAACCTGCGAGTGGATGTGTTAAATCTCCTTCTTCATTCCATTCAACCGTGTTAGAATCTTGTAAGTGCTTGACAAAAGCCGTAACGTATGACTTTTGAGTTTCTTTAAAAAATATTGGAATAATGCCTGCTAAATCGGGATTGCTTTTTTTGCGACTCATGTCCCCTATAATTGTTTTCAACGTAATCAGGAAGTTTACCTCCTCCCCTCCAGTCACTGCACCTACACTTTTTTATAGGAGGAGGAGGAGAAGGAGGTCCCATGAGCGATATAGCTGGCATAGGTGGTTTTTGGATATTAAGAGGGACGTGTCTGCTACTACTAACAGCTGCCGTATCCAACTTGCCAGTACCTTCCAGGTTATTAATATCACCATCACAAACCTCTTTTCTATTCATTAACCTCTCGTAGGTAAGGGCAGGGATAACGTAAAACTCCTTCATTTTCAATTAAAAAGACTTCCTACTAAACTCACAGCAATAGGCCATAACACCGATAAAATAGTTCCCCCTTTACAACTTTTCCGTATATTTTTCTTCTTAGATATGGATGTTGTTTTCAAGGACACAAGATGAATTTCTCGTCTTCAATCTTAAGTGTTTAATAAACTTCTTATCTTGAGTTAGATTACCACAAAGAAAATTTCTAAAAATTTCCAAGAGAGTAGACACCAAAACCACCATTTAAGATGGGAATGACTTTACTTCTTTCACTGGGTGATAAACCACAGATGAATAAAATAAAGTTTTTATTTTTAGTATTAAAGGTTGTTTATGGTTCATATCCGTACAATTTGAGATTTATCAACCCAGGAATTGAATTGACTCGGATAACCTTTCCAATGAACGTAATATTGAGTTTTATTATTTTTCCTCCTCCTTCCCAGAATAGTGAACTCATACGTTTCTGTTAGATTTGTGGGAATTAATTCTTCACGATAAAATACACCCTTTATTTCTTCACCCGCTAAATCTTCCAAGAAGTATATGACTGGATTTTGCGATGGATCCACTTTTCAGATTTTAAACATTTCCAGAGTATTTTGAATTGTATATCCCCTCCTAAAAATTGTGTTCTGACACTCATCGGCAATACGTACAACGTCTCCAACATTCAAGAGCGAAATGGCGGGAGGATTAACGAGAACAGCCATTTTATACGTACTCGAGAATTGACGTTCAATGTCATCTCTAGCCGTTAATGCGTGAACCTCTTGACTTTCAGCTATAGAGGATTTGATTTCTCTCGAATAAACGCTATATAATTTTATATTTTTACTATCTAGATATTCTCTGAGGTGTTTGTTTTAATATTCCCTACCCTCATCACTATTCAAACGTGAAATTCCCGAAAATTCGGTAGATTCGACAACACCATCCTTCTTTTTCAAGGGAACAATTTGTAGATATCTGGAAAACACGTCAATAAAGACCAGCAAATATTTAAACCCATTATTATACCGAGCTAATTTGGACATATCAGCTAAATCGGTGCTCGCTATTACTAGCGGTTTGGTCGACATGGTTTTTCTTCTGGGGAATTTTTTTCGAGTTACTTTAAGCAGTGTGTAAGACTTTTGCCTGCATAAGAATTCTTTAACATTTTCATGCGTAATTTGACTATTCAGATTTTTCGCTACTCTGAATAAAGAGTCCACCCCGCTGAAACTACCCACACCCCGTGCATCTCTGTACAAAGTTTTTAGCAGTTTTATCCGTTCTTTATCCATATTGGTAAGCTATTTGATATTCCGTTTCACCCAGAATATTAATTCGGAGCTGTAACAGTTCAGGTGTTGATGGAGCGAAGTCTACTAACAAATAACCGTAGCGGTTACATGATAGGGCCTTTTTAAACACGTCCGAAAAGGCTGAAGCATTTTGACGGAAGAATAACTGCCGACCTAAAGTTTCAATTTGACTAAAATCATGATTTTTCATTAGAATATAATGTGAACAATTCAGGCTTATACTTCTACTAAACTTGCCCGAATGAAACATATTCTGCGTTATGAATATAACTGAAATAGATGAATGATGTCCCGCTGTGAAGGCGTTAGTGACAAATTTATTATCACTAGCCTCGAGGAAGCAATCGTCGAGTAAGAATAATAGACCTTTATTAACCTCCGTCTCCCCCTTTTCAGCGTAATCAAAGGGATTTTAAATTTCTTTGGATACTTTAAATATGAGACCTATTGAGGGATGCGTTTCAAGGGGGTGTTCAGATTCCCCGCAATATAAAATGTATTGGAAACGCATTTCATAGAGTTCAATGATTTTTTGACGTAGGACGGACTTGCCACTGTTACTAAACCACGCGATGATAATACGAGCAGGATTAGCGAACGGGTCTAACAACTGCCCAGTGAAGGGACCTGTCGCGGCCATGATGTTAGTGCGTTCAAGACTATAGTTGTGTACTTTACGCGCTCCTTTTATATACAAGCCTTGATAATAATTACGGTGAATGGAAGTTGACAGCAATAATATTTGTTTAATTTTCATAAAGAAATATATACAGGCTTTTTCCTACAATATAAAAATACAATGTACAGTAAAAATGCAATCTGTAATAAAAAATGCAATATAATAATTTAGAAATATAAAAAAACCAACTGTGTATATGAATATATAATAAAAATACATTATATACAATATAATATATTAAAATATATGAATATAGGATAAAATATATAGTAAAATATACAAACTATGACACCCGGTCAAGGTGTGATACGCCTCCGTTTAACTGGAGGAGAGGGTGAAACCATTTCCCGTCAAGGAGAAGTCAAAGACTTCGAAGAGAGAGAGGAATTAACATCGTATATTTTACTACTCTCTTCGACGTTTTGAACATCCTTTCACCCGTGGGAAATGATGTGATGGATGTAGGGTCGGAGGAATGGGAGGAATAGGAGGAGTAGGAATTCTCGAGGTACTAGGAGCGGAAATGTCCTGACTAGAGCGTTTAATACGGAAATCATTGAACAATTATCTGAATTTATGGTGAGCATATTCGCGGAGCTATCCGCAGGGACGGTTTATTCTCATGGAATGATGACACGAAGAGAATGAGCATTCCACATATCGATGCAGGAGTGGCCAAGGTTGATATGATTCATTCAATTACGATTAAACTCAGTGCTAAAATAGCTAATATGTTCGGTTTCAATGAAAAAGTCAGGTATTTAATATACAGTTCGGGTGCGATGAGACCTCATTGCGGTAGAAATATATTCCATCAAGGCATTGAATACGTTTACCTGTGTTCGGGTAACGCTCAACCTACCATCTTGGGTGATAAAATGGTTAATCTCTTAGACTGTTTCACGTTAGGGCGTGCATGTGGTAAAGGTCTGCCTAATGCCATTTATAAACCTTCAAATACCATTGACGTATTGGATTACGTTACCATCGATGTCTCAGATCAGAACGGTGAAGAAATAATGTTTACTGAAAATGGGGTTGTATCATGCAGTCTGCATATAAGACCTAGATAAAATGCTATCACGCTTTTCTTATAAATTCTCGAGGTACTAGGAGCGGAAATGTCTGACTAGAGCGTTTAATACGGAAATTATTGAACAATTATCTGAATTTTATGGTGAGCATATTCGCGGAGCTATCCGCAGGGACGGTTTATTCTCATGGAATGATGACACGAAGAGAATGATCATTCCACATATCGATGCAGGAGTGGCCAAGGTTGATATGATTCATTCAATTACGATCAAACTCAGTGCTAAAATAGCTAATATGTTCGGTTTCAATGAAAAAGTCAGGTATTTAATATACAGTTCGGGTGCGTTGAGACCTCATTGCAGTAGAAATATATTCCATCAAGGCGTATCACTCAACCTACCATCTTGGGTGATAAAATGGTTAATCTCTTTGGCTGTTTCACGTTAGGGCGTGCATGTGGTAAAGGTCTGCATAATGCCATTTATAAACCTTCAAATACCATTGACGTATTGGATTACGTTACCATCGATGTCTCGGATCAGAACGGTGAAGAAATAATGTCTACTAAAAATGGGGTTGTATCATGCAGTCTGCATATAAGACCTAGATAAACTGCTATCACGCTTTTCTTATAAATACCATATGTGACATATACCCGTCGTAGTATTTAACCGACATGGCTGGTGAACACACCATATATTTGAGCAGTCTCGGCTGTTTAGACACATATATGCTATATTATCCAAATATGATTTATTCACTCTCCAATTTATGACAGAGCGTCATAAACGTAATAGGCATGCATATTTGTATAGACTGAGAATAGCAATGTTAGCAGGGGATATGAAGAGACTCATGAGAGCTCTTAATAAGGACGTGTATGATTATTTGAAAGTTTATTACGGTGATAATTTCATAAATTATTTTAATAATAACGGTATATTTCATTGGGATGAAGATTTAAGGAGAATTACTATGCCACGTATCAAGAGAGAGAAATTGAGACCAGGGGACGTTAAAAGTATATACGTCAAATTTAGTGGAAAAGCTGCGAAATTATTAGGTTTTCATATTAATACCGGTTATGAAATATATGGTAGGCGTGAATTGAATGAACACGTTTTCCTTGATTCTCTACCTGATAATTGTGGGGTAGATTATATATTTGTGAATACGGATATAGTTCAACTGACAATTTTTGGCGGGAGACTAGTCAATATATTCTACTGTTTTACTTTAGCAAGTGATAGAGGAAAAGGAATACATAATACAGTCTACAAATTGTTGAATACGAACATCTTGGATCAGATTTCTATTCTTATCACGGATCAAAATGGACACCTTTTACATTTCACTAAAGACTCGAGTGTTACTTGCCTGCTCTGTATAAAACCTAGAGGAAAATTGGATGAATAGGTACGTATATAATTCGATGTTCACCCTTGGCATTCCTTATTCCTGTTTCATCGTATATTGCGGGCATATCAGAATTGTTCCCGAATGTTAATTGACGGAGAATTATTGAAACTTCAATTAATTCAAAGGAAAGACTGGATTTTACACCTTGTAATATTTCCTTAAATCAAGTTCTAACTGATAAATATATTGAATTTCGCGTTAATGGGGTGGCAGGTTCTTTCTTAGATTTGTCAAGTATAGCTTTAGAATTATATATCACAATAGATAGGGCCGGCACGCAATTAGCGGATTGTGACCACGTGTCTGTCATTAATGGTCCAAGTAATACATTATTTAAATCTGCTTCTGTTTTATTGAATGAAAAGTTGATGGAATCCTGTCCTGTATTTAACTATCAATCATATATCAAAATGTTGAAAATGATAAAACCCTCGGCATTACCTGCCACCGGTCAAGCGGGATTTTAATACGATGACTATCATGTAACACATGGGGTAACTCGGCAATTTACTGTCAATACCTTAGGTCAAACAAGCAGGTGGGAGACGAAAGTTATGGGTGACATTAAAATGAGGGGCGTGCATACATATTTTCCACTTCTTTTGGATATAGCGACTATAGACGTAGTTACTGGATTCGATTGACTTGAAACTTAGACTCGAATTAGCGAATAATAACTGGGTTATGAGTGCCCACACAGGTGGACATTTAAATGTGATGAATATAGAAAAGGCTAAATTATGGATCGATAGAGTTACCCCACATTATAATGCAATGTCGGCTTTAAATGAGGTGATAGCAGTTAAACCTATACAATATATATTTGATAAGACTTTATACAAGACATGTGTTATTGGGCAAAATGAAAATTCGATTTTAATTGATCAGCCTTTTAACAGTTGTATACCTTAAAAATCACATTGGCCATGACTGACATTGAAACATTTTCAGGTGATTACGCAGCCAATAGCCTATATTTTCAATCTTTCAATAATATACATATTACCGTTAATGGGGATGCTATATATAATATTCAATGTAGTTTCCCTAATACCATCATGCAATTATATTACAAGTCGCAGAAAAGTACAGGGGTTGGCGGTGATAATCTGATCACTTATGATAGTTTTAAAAATGGTAGAGCTATTTACTGCTTTAATTTTGTGGTGGAAGATGTTGAAGATTCCATGCCATTGGAAATTTTGGCAAACCTGCGAATATAAATCAGGCTGGGTGTGGCTACACCTAACCCTTGCATTATTTTACTTTTCGGGGATACCGAGGGTATTTTAACGGTGGATGCGGATAAGGTTATTCAGTGTGATGTTAGAGGTTAAATAGAATGGATAAAAAAGAAATTGAAATAAGTTTAAAAGGTTCACTCGGTGACCGGATTAAATATTTAGGTGTGTTTGCTTCGGATGAAGTAGCATTATTGACATTGCCAGAAAATAGAATTAAACCCTTAGTTTTTATATCTAATACATTATCTTCGTCTACTGATATTAATATTGTTGGTCACTGGGTATGTTTTTACGTGCAAAAATCACCTAGAAATATAATCTTCTTTTTTGATAGTTACGGTATAAATCCAAAAGTTTATTCGGATGACTTCTCTAAATTTATATATGTGCATCCCGATTATAACCTCTATCAACTAATAAAACAAATACAACCCGATAAATCGCACAAGTGCGGTCTTTACGTTAGTTTTTTTGTTCATTGTTTGAGTCACCGAGGTGTGAAAACAGTATTATCCTTAATACAAAATGTAATCTCATTCATTCGTTTGAGGGGTAATGATAAATGGATAACGGGATATTTTAAATATTTGAAAAAGTTTAAATGTTCACATTGGAGGTCGGGGGTCAAACGTGCTATTACGTACAAGGAATGCCTCTGCATCTTAAACAACTAAGGTAAATGCATATTTTTCTTTGATTTTTATATTACCCCATTTACATTCTATTAAGGACATATTCTATATATGTATCATACACCTTGAATCATATAACTTATTTTACTTATTTCAAGATGAGCTGTGAGAATCATTCACCCGTGAAAGTCGGTGATAAACTGCTAAGACGTCTTAGTCGTTTCCTCTTAAACACTTTTCAGAATATTCGGGTTATCATAAGGATACACGCGGACGTTATATTGGGAAGCGTGCTGAGGCGGTCTAACAGTGATCAGTGTATTGGATTTGTACACTGTCTTTTATGTGGTCAATAAATCCTTATGAATAATTATATACGTGTTTTTTACTATGCCCACAGTACATTTGAAACCAAAAACAGGGAAATGGAGAAAAAAAGACTGTGTTTCTATGGAATCAGAACTGTTATTAAATAAATATATAACACATTGGTATTGCATACCTTCACCGGGTTGCTCGTTTCCTTCAGTAGTGGGTGGTGGCGAAGTTAGTTGGGGGTTGCCATTGGGAGTTGTTGCATCTCCTGCTACTTCTTCTTCTCCTGCTTCATGGTCATGACCCGTTTTCACCTTCCTAATAAATGAGTTTGGGCCTCCAACACCATAATAGTAATGGTGTCTGACCTGTGTGGCTACTTCGTCGGCTGACAGTTTACTACTAGAGTTATTTCCCATATCTGAAAGGGAGAAATAATGACTGTTTTATATATTCCGCTTCTTTCAATGGGTACATTATTTTATATGAATATCTATTCTGTATACAGATGAATCTTATTGCTGTTTTTAATATTTACTATACTATATGTTCAAGTAAATGGAAAGTGTTTTCTGGGATTGGCCTGTGTTGCCCATTGCACCTTATAGCACTCATTTCAAGGTATAAATAATTGCTAAATATACCAGAGAAAAAAGCTATATGGAATGCCAGAGTTACTACCTCTGGATCGATCACCTTCACAGGTGTCGGTATAATAACAGGGGCGAGTGGATGCCACTACCACAGACCTCTAGCCAATTAGGTCTCTCCTCTCTCAAAATCCCTCACCAGAGAGGGGTCGTTACAACAGCCACCCTTCGCTCGTCCCTGCTTCTTCTGTCAAGATCTACATTCCTTCATAGCGCTCGTTGACACGTAGTCGTGTTTTGTTGTGAATTTGATTTTCGGTGATTTTTGGATTTATCCCAACAGAGTTCTTCCTGGATTGCTGGTTGGATGTCTTGATATTCCTCCAGTAACTTCCAGCAACTGCAATACTTGCTTCCTTTGCTGCAGATGTTGAAATCTCAGTATATCTTTTCTTCCTTCTATGGTTCCAACAAGCCCTCATTGGGCCTCATCGGCTTCCTCTTTGATGATGGTCACATTTGAGCATCTCTCCTTGACGACAGCTGCTGCTACTGCTGCATCATTCACTTTCTTCTCATTGTAGTCTGCCACAATTTTTACAAAAGAGCATTTAGTTTTCCACCTACATCAGCCTTGTGGTCCATGAGATTAACCACTTTGACAGCATGTGGCCCACTACACTGCATTATCAGCTTGTTTGCCTCTGTCGTTAATAACACTAGCACTCTGTCCCACCTTGAACTGATGATCGCTGTCCCTCTTGTTGTAGTGATGCTTCTGGCGTCCCTGTGCTACATTTAGATACTTTCTGGCTAGTCCATAGTTTTCTTTCAGGCAATTCCACAAACTCCAACACAAACTGGTAAGTGTTGCAGACTTCATCATTGCATTTTCAAGTTTGTAATTCCTTGAGAATCTGCATTAGTCCTTCCAGGGTCGTGGTCCATCCATATAGTAGTTCTAATGGTGAAGGTCTGGTGCTCAACTTCTAGATATGCAAACAAGATTGCCGGTAGATTCTGTTCCCAGTCCTTCAGTCTTTCCTAGTAGTACATCATTAGCATTGACCTTAATGCACCATGGTCCTTTCGCATAATTTGTTGCATCTAGCATTGCTTACAACTGCTTGATCAACTCGCTTTCTTCATCATCTCAAGGCTTTGTAGGTCTAATCAGGTCTACTGCTATTATCTTGAATGGCTCTTCCATCAGTGGCATCTTCCCAAGCAGTATCACGCTAGTACAGCCCTTTGGTGCAGTCTTCTGGCAAATGTCACGGGACCTGCAAAACCTGGTGAGGTACACAACCATTCCTGGCCAATGAAGACTGCTGGTTATCTAGTTTTCTTAGCCCGAAGATATCCACCAACAATTGACTGGTAGTAGGATTCGCCACATTTCTCCAGCCACCTTACCCTGGAAAACATTGTCATTGATAAATTGAACTTAAAATTTCCTTCGCCCTTTTTCCTGTTCTTGGCTCTCTCCCACTGCTTGGTTAGGCTACGATCTTTCTGCTAGGCTTCTTTTAGCTGACCTGCTCCTACATGTAGGACGCTAGAAGCTACTGCCCAAGGCTTGATGTCGTGTTTCTCCTGCTGAGGTGTGATCAGCTGCCTTCTGTCTACTTTGCTGATGTCTGTCTGTCTCTTTTTCCCCTTGTCCACAGATATATATATATATATATATATATATATATATATATATATATATATATATATATATATGTGTGTGTGTGTGTGTGTGTGTGTGTGTGTGTGTGTGTGTGGTTACCCTCAGCTCTCGCTCAAACATTCAAGCCTACTTATGTGAAACCATACGACAGAAATTTTGTAATTCTGACAATATTTTGCAGTCCATAAACAACTTGAAAAATACAGATTACATGTAACCTCTAATAAAATTACATACAATAAGGTGCTTATAATGAATCTGGAACGTAGTTTTTATCAATTTTTTTCGACAGCATCAGCAAATGGTGCTAGGAAAAACCATATGAACAAAATGATCATCTCATAAATCATGTTTTGAAAAAGATAAAGTTCTATAAGAATTAACCTTAATATGGGACCAAAAAAAAATGCAAAGTTCGTCCCAAGGCCGGTAAAAGTTTACTTTCTGAAAATGCCGGTCACAAACTTACCCTCAGAGAGAGAGACCAGACATCTGAAAAGGAACTGCAGCCGCCACAGTTTTTCCATAGTATTATTAATGTCCGGATGAAAGGAGTTGACAAAAGTCGCGAATAACTGGACATGACATTCTGCATAAAGTATAAACATGTCATCTACGTACCGTCAAGCGCCTCAGTGGCGTGGTTGGTATGGTGTTGGCGTCCCACCTCGGTGGTCGCGAGTTCGATTCTCGGCCATTCCATTGAGGAGTGAGAGATGTGTATTTCTGGTGATAGAAGTTCACTCTCGACGTAGTTCGGAAATCACGTAAAACCGTTGGTCCCTTTGCTGAATAACCGCTGGTTTCATGCAACGTAAAAACACCATACAAACAATCTACGTACCGCCTATAAAATATGAGTTCCGAAATACATGGGCGCTAGTAAAAAAAAGTAGAAAAGTATGTTTATATATTTATTTTTTATTTTTATTTATTATTTATTTATTTTTTTTTTTTGCTAGAAAAATACCCACTCTTGCTTCTGGTAAAATTATCAGTTATTCAACACTTCTCAGTGTAAGTAATTTTATCATTTTTTACCATTCGCTCTTTATCTTCGCCCTTATCCTTCTTCTATTCACATGTCTCCTCTCTGTCCTAAAAAAAAAAAAAAAGAAAAAAAAACGTAGAGGAAATTACAGATTAAGGACAAAACAAGCTCAGTGGGTTAAGCTGACAACATCCTGAGGATGAAGACGCCCACATTTATCAATTCTCTCTCTCTCTATCTTCTCTCTCTCTCTCTGCTCTCTCTCTCTCTTTCTCTCATTGCAATTCATATTTATTTCTCTTGGTGTACATTCCTGTTTTCGTGCTTTTTTTGTTTTCTGCTATTTTTTCCATGCCCTGTCTACTTGTGCATCACAAATATTCGTGTATTGATGTATTTACATTACAATCCCTGTAGGACTCCTTTCCCATTCATTTGCTTTATGTGTGTGTGTGTGTGCTTGTGTGTGTGTGCGTAGAAAGGCACGTTTGGAACATTAGGTACACGGTGTCGGGGAATAAAAACATTGTAATCAACACTGGCATTTTAGCAAGGAGGGAGAGAGACGGGGGTGGGGTGGGGGTGGGAATTCGAATAGATATAAAGAAACAATAACTAAAAAGACATAGAGACTGGGAATTCGAACAGAGAAGTAAACAACTACTAAAACTCTACAAGAAAGAAAGAGAGAGACTGATATTCGAATAGAAATGAAATATATATATATATATATATATATATATATATATATATATACGTGTATATATATATATATATATATATATATATTATATATATATATATATACATAGCCTTGTAAAATACATATCTCCTTCCAGTTTTGTTATGTTAACATTCTAGTAAACCTATATTCTGAGTAATAATAATAATAACTATTGAAGTGTCATATGTAATGTATATATGTTCAGAATTCACAAAACTAGTTACTATAGTAAAACGTAAATTTTAACTGCGCAATTCGTCTCCAGTAACGTGTGTCCCAAACCGGATGTTATATCTGTCAACTGTTAGTGATAAGAAAGACATGAATCCTTCAGTTTGTTTTGGAACCCTGTCATCACTTAGTTTTCCTCTTCTTTTTTGTAACCATGTCAGTCATGATTTGCCAAGTGCGGTACTGAACCCATGTGATTCGCCTTTGTTTCTGTCCAAAACCACACGACAATATATGTGTATATATATATATATATATATATATATATATATATATATATATATATATATATATATATCATACATATATACATATAAATATGTATATATATATATATATATTATATATATATATATATATATATATATATATATATATATATATCTATATATCTCTATATATATATTATATATATATACATTTATATATGTATGTATATGGGAGATGCGAACCAGATGCCTGACGGCTAAAGTGTCCTGGTCACTGGGGTCGAGTCCGAGAAAACGATACCTTCGTAAAATTCATTATTTCATTCTTTATCCCTTTTTTTCTTATTATCCGTGCCTTCTCTAAAGTTCTTTTAGGTTAATGCCTTTTTGGAATAATTTCCTTAATTCTTTAACAACACTGTAACAGTCTCAGCCCGCTCTAGCTGTCTCCGACAGTGCTAACTAAGCTGAAGCAAATATTATACCTACAAGAGGACTCCTAACTTATGCTTCTTGGAAATTATATTGAAACTTTAACTTGAAAAACATCAAAAGTGAATGTAAACATGACCAAATCCTTGATTAAGTAACGTTAAGGGCAACAATCAAAATTGAATGTAAACATGAATAAATTCTTGAGCAAGTAACATTCAGAGAAACATCAAAACTGAATATAACATGAATAAATCCTTAAGTAACATTAAGAGACATTAAAGCTGAATATAAACATAAACAAATCCTTGATTTAGTAATATTAAAAGAATCATCAAAGTGAAATAAAAAATGAGTAAATCACATTAAGAAACATGAAAACTGAATGCAAACATAAATAAATCACCAAAAACAAGAAAACTGAAGGTTAAACATGAATTAGCCCTTAAGTCACATAAGTTATATAAATGCATGGTAGAAGCAAAAAAAATGATAACCATCCTGCTACTTGGGGACAAGTTCTGGTAGATAATATCCTTGTGTATATGTATGCAATAACAAGTGCGTCCTTGACTTCCTACTGAGACTGTGTATTGTGTTCATGCAAATTTTCATTGAATTTTCTTACTGTAATTCTGAGTAACCTTGTACATTAAACCTTATAACTTTACTGCTTGATACGAAAACAAAATTGGCAACTCGGTTAAAGGAACTGGTTAGTGGTTAATACTTGTAGGTTTCTTCTACTTTGACAACATTAAGTAAGTTTTTACCAATCAATATCTTGTTAGTAAGTTCTCAACAACTATTATCTTGTTAATTAAGTTCTCATCAATTAATATCTTGTTAGTAAGTTTTCGTCAATCAACATCTTAAGGATTGAACAAAGTAAGTGTATTAATTACCCCTTCAAATCTTAATCATTTCTGAAACGAATTCCCTTATTTTAAAATCACTTAATATCTATCTTAACCCGTTCGTCCGTATTCTTTCAATTCTAAAAGTGTTCTTATGGAACAATTAAACTCAATAAACTTCTTGAAATTCTTATACTACGCAATGAACTGTTAATTTCGTACCCTTATCACTTAAAGTACAGAAGTTCAAGTACTTAGGGTCCGTATTAGAGGATAGTGGAAGCATGAACCAAGAGGTGAAACACCGAATTCAGGCAGGATGGAATAACTGGAGGTCTGTATCAGGGGTCCTCTGTGACAAGAAGGTCCCTCTGAAATTGAAAGGAAAGTTCCATAGGACGGTGGTCAGACCAGCAATGTTATATGGAACAGAAACAGCAAGTATGAGGAAAACAGAGGAGAAGAAGATGGATGTAGCAGAAATGAGAATGTTGAGATGGATGTCGGGAGTAACAAGGGAAGATAGGATTAGAAATGAGTATATAAGAGGATCGATAAAGGTAGCTGAAATATCGAAGAAAATACAGGAAGGAAGGCTTCGATGGTATGGACACCTGTTACGAAGGGAGGAACGTCATGTTGGAAGACATACGATGGAAATGGAAGTGCAGGGTAGAAGGAAGAAGGGAAGACCAAGAAAGAGATGGCGTGATTGTGTAGGGGAAGATATGGAATTGAAAGGTATAAATGAGAACGAGGCACAGGACAGAAATCGATGGGGACGACTCATTCGCAATGGCGACCCCATATAAAAATGGTTTTAAGCTAGGAAGAAGAAGATCACTTAAATATTCCCCTTCAACTCAAAGAAACACTTAAGTTCGAAGTTAGTGCGCATAACCCCGAAATTTTGCTGCAAACCAACTATTAAAGTAAGAAATGCAACAAATGAAAAAAATTATTCCTAAGTCGACCGGTGAAGGTAAACTTAGCAATAAGAAAATAAATGAATACATGGGAATAATAAGATGAATCAATGGGTTTGTCTTTATTTCACTAAAAAGTGAATCTTCTAATTCTTAGGTTATACCTAGTCCTTCTTCTGGGACTTCTTCGGGCTTCTCCAGTCACATGGAGTTCTTCATCTTCTTTTAATTCTTTTGACTTTACCCTGGTACTGGGGTTTTGTTCTTGACCTTCACTGAAAAGTGATTCTTCTTTACCTTAGGCTATGCTTAGGACTTTCTTCCGACTTTTCTTCCGACTTTCCTTCAGACTGCAGTCGCTTCAGGATTTCAACAACTTTGTCTTCTCTTGACCTTATCTTTATCTGCCCGAAGGCCTTCTTCTTCGAATGATTTAACATATGAGAAGAGTATTCGATCATTCATCTTCACTTTTACCTTGTCTCTTGTACATCTTCGACCTTGTGTGGTCCTTTGAATTAGTGGCTAACTTATAACTAATACCACTTCCTACTTCCTTTTTAATATAGACTTTGTCGCCTATCTTTTAATCTACTGGCTTTAGCCCTACTTGATGCGTGTCCATCATATTCTTTTGTACTTCTTCCAAATTCTTGTATAATCGCTTGTGAATTACATACATCAAAGTTTCCGATTCTTATCTTCATAATGTCTTCAGAGTAAGTAGGATGTATTGGCCGATTCAGCCAGGTGTCAGGTATCTGGGCTTATATCCCATCAAAGCCTTTATGAGAGTTGCTTGGCGTTTTATGAATCTGGGCCAAAGGTAAATCGACGTCTCTGTCGGGTTCCTGTGTCTAAAACTTCCTTTTATTCCTTTCTTGTGAGCCGTTTCCTGCTGAGTGGTACCATTGTATCGCTATCTCCTTCTACCTTGCAAGCTTTTCGAATTTCTTGGACTAATGCGTTGTTCATCTTGATCCCATTATCTGAAGTAATGAGCCGTGGGCAGCATATCTGCCTAATATCTCATCAAAGAGAGCGGTTGCACATTCTTAGCTACTTTACTAGTAATTGGTATTGACTCTGTATATCACATTAGTACCTTCTTTTACCTCTACACGTGGTACGAGGTTGAGTGCTAAAACCTTCTTCAGTGGGAGTCAGTGGGATATGATTATTCCCTTGAGGTATTTCCTCGTCCCTTCTTCCCTTTTCATCGCTGCGTGTGTTGCAATTCTTCTCATGATTACTAACATCCTTGTGTTAGTCTGTCTCGTCCTTTATTGGGTGAGATCTCATGTCATTGTCAAACGTTAGCTCAACGACTTGGGTTCTTGGGCACTTAGGCGCAATCCATCTATGGAGTACACCTAAAACTGACCAAATGGGTCATAATCGTGACGCCTATAAATTAGTACGTCGTCTATATCATTAATGCATCTGTGGAACGTTCAACCCTTTTCCTCGCTCTCTTGATTCTTGGGAGCTAACTCTCTTTATTCTCTCGCACTTGGAGATCACTTTTAAATCTTCATCTCTTCTGGTTCCTCTCATGAAACCCTTTGCCGGCAAGGCTCCTTTGTATAATTGCACAGTAAATACATTTGTGCCACTGCATATAGTTTCGCTCTGTTATTCGTCTCGACTTATCATATTCATACTATTACTTTGCGAAGCATATCTTGCTAATGCGTCTGCCGCTTTATTTGTCTTTCCAGTGACCTACGTTCACCTCTATATCGTAGTCCTTGGCTGTCATAAACCTACGGGCTCTACCTCCGGAAAGATTCGGATTCTTAATTTTCTTCTGCAGCTGAGTGATCAGTGCACATTGCTATCTCATCTGTTTCTGTGGGCCTTAATTTCCTACTGGATATGCTATAGCTTGATTATTTATCAACGTATCTTTGCGTTAAGCACGCTCCTATTCTGGTGTGGCTTACTTCGGTGGCTAAAAGGATTTCTTTACGAAAATCTGGGAAACTAAGTGCCGGGATGTGTTAATCCCTTCAAGTTCGACAAATGCTTCTTGTTGCTTTCGCTGTCCACGTGAATGAAAACGTGTTCCATTTCCAACTCTGTCAGTGAAGCGGATGTGATTGCTAAGCTCTTCACATACCTTAGGTAAATACCGACTAAACTTAAAATTACTTCACGTCCTTCTAACGTTGATGTGTAGGGTATTCCTTAATTGACTTAATCCTTAATTAGTTTACTTGTACACTCCTTTTAATTACTGTAAGTCCAAAGTAGTCTATTTGCCTTGTAAGGAAATTGAATCCCCTTTAACCTTAGCTTGAGGTTTGTGTCTTTTAATCTTCTTAGGACTTCTCTTACTACTTCCGTGTTCCTCTATGGGATCTTGCTGTTATTACCAAATCGTCTATGTGGCAGTGCACTCTTTTGCCCATCAAATCAACCAAATTCTTATCCATTTTATCTTATAAAGTTACGGGGCTATACTTTAGACCAAAGGCATCCTTGCACATTGATACTTGTCGTTACTAGTGGAGAAAACTGTCGAAGGTTCAAGGGGGTTTGCCAGAATCTCTGCGATAAATCTATAGTGGTGAATTATTTCTTGAACCTTATAGTGACGATAAGATCTCGCATTAATCGGTATTGGATAAAGATCGTTTCCGGTAATTTTATTCAATTTTCTGAAATCTACAACTACTCTATAAGTTTTTTTTTTTTCGTCCTTTGAAACTAGTAACAGTGGAAAAGACTACGGGGATTTTGTTGGTTCTATTATTCCTTGTCTATTCATTCCTTGTACTTCTCTTTCAAAGACCTCCTTCTGGGAATGTTCTACTCTGTAGGCTGATGTGTAGATTGGCTTTGTGTTTGATAGAATGTCTATCTTGTGCGTTATTTCGCCTGTATTTCCCAAGGTGTCGCCGTCAAGAGCGACTATATCCTTATATTCACACAGCAAGTCTATGATTTCTTCTCGAACATGGTTTTCCTTAATGTCCTCTAAATGAGATCCTATCTTAGCTCTTCTCAGTTTTATGTCCTGAGCATAATTTTCATTTCCTTTACTGATTGCGGCTACCGTTTCCCCTTCTACAACTCGGATAGGTATTAGTATACTTCTGCGAGGCCTATCTCTGTACCTAGTGTTAAATTAACCTTTCCTCCTCTGTTATTTGTAATCTGCAAAGCTATTTTGTTCTATCTAACTTCATGTAAACTAGAAGAATAATGTATTCCATTTACTTGCGACTTTTCAGTAAGCGTGAGGATTTCCTTCCTTTCAAAAATTGGATTTACTGTACATTCTACCCACGTACTTTCTCCAGGTTTAAGTTTTAACTCCCCTTCTAATTTCTTAAGTGTCTTGATTTGATTCTAAGAAGTTATTGACCTGTTATGAACTCGTATTACATTCTGGATATCTTCCCTCTGTCTTATCCTTCTTCAGAATACTTTCCATCAAGGAATTCTCTCGAGTCTAGGTTCTTCTAATTAACCTGCATATTGGTATTCTAGAAATGTTACGGACCCTCCTTTTTTTTAAATTACTAATTGCTCTCTAGGTGCGTCAATGTTGACCCCTTGTCTATTCATGACTGGATAAACTATTAACAAATGGGCAAAGCTAACTGTATATTCATTGCTACACAACCATTCTCTTTTAATGAAATTCTTCCTGGCTTAGAATGAACTATCTAATAGGCTTATTACCTAGATATTATTACTATGAACGTCTGTAATTTTAGTATACCTCTGAGTTCGAACTTAAGTGAGAAAAATATAACCGATTCAAACTTTGCTGACCTTATATTTTTAGAACTACCTCTGTTTATCTCTTACTATTTCCACTAGATTCAAATTTTATCTCAATTTCAGGCAAGTCGAATTTGCTACTATTAATTAATTTCTCAACCTCTTTTTTCCCTTTCTTCATTACTTTGACTAGCGGCGCCCTATCACCGTCAGTCTCTGAACCTTGTTGCTCTAGTTATCCTGTCTTCTCACCTTCCCGTCCTGGGTGGTTATGGTTATGGGTGGCGACAGATCATCCGCTTCAGGGTTCTTACCTAAGATTTTCCTGACTTCTAAATCAATTTCTGTTACATCATCTGTTGGTCCCCATTTGCGGTTCATTTTTGCGATGACCCCTTCAGGTAAAGTTCCCAAGAGCAAAGATAGATATATCAATTTCGAAAAATTCTCGATTGTTATTCATTGTTTATCCCCTTCTGTAATTATCCGCTGACTATTGGAAAATGCCTTATCCAACTCATTGTCATAGATCGATGGGTCACTAAGGTCTTCGCGCGTTCTCATATCATGGAATATGCCTGCAAGACGGATCACCGTATCAGTTTCGCCTTCTGGGGAATATATTTTCCTAAGGAACTGTTTCAGTGCTTCCCAATTCCTAAGCTCTTGATAAGTCTCTGAAAGGACATATGTAATAATTACATTCAGAATCACATATTTTATGGACCATATATGTAAATAAGCCCATGACCCAAGGGGTCACTGGCGAGATAGGAGTGTGATATGACTTCATAAACAGGACGCAAGCTAGACGCTGCCGTGTTGTGTTTGCAATGCCCTGGTTTGCATTTGCCTGTGTAATCAAAATGCATTGTCTTGTAAAACAGGTCGCAGTGCCTTCCTATGAGAAGCTGGTGACCTATCACCCGCAGAGACAACACGTGACTTCCTAGTCACATGTTCGTCTGTCTGTATTTTATGTATGCTGAGATAATCTTTGTTCTACTATCTTTGTACAAGACTTTGTAATAGAGACCAGTTCTCTAAAACCACTTCTTCCTCTACTCCAGAGATGTCGTTTCCAGATAAATGTTAAGTTTGACAACTCCGAGTTTGAGTCTTCGCCTCTATACTCAAGGAAGATACTAATGGGAACTTAGAAAATCTCTCTGCATCGATGTCACTCCG
The DNA here is from genome assembly GCF_015104395.2 of Macrobrachium nipponense. NCBI lineage: Eukaryota > Metazoa > Arthropoda > Malacostraca > Decapoda > Palaemonidae > Macrobrachium > Macrobrachium nipponense. The sequence goes on from NC_061107.1 coordinate 94,190,234, forward strand.
ACGAGGATGGGAAGTAGACAACAGATACTTGCGTATGACAATTGCAGGATATAACATGAAACGGGACGCCTTCCTATACATAGGTGAAACCGTACACATATTGTTCTAAGTCTCCTGACTCCAGGTCGAG
>NC_061107.1:94190863-94235963 GCF_015104395.2 Macrobrachium nipponense
CTCGACCTGGAGCAGGAGACTTAGAACAATATGTCCTTTCAGAGACTTATGAAAAGCTTAGGAATTGGGCGAAGAACTGAAAAGATTCCTTAGGGAAATATATTCCCCAGAAGGCGAAACCGATCCGGTGATCCATTCTTGCAGGCATATTCCGCAATATGAGAACGCGCGAAGACCTTAGTGACCCATCGATCTATGACGATGAGTTGTATAAGGCATTTTCCAATAGTCAGTGGATAATTACAGAAGGGGTAAACATGGAATAACAATCGAGAATTGTTCGAAATTGATATATCTATCTTTGCTCTTGGGAACTTTACCTGAATGGGGTCCATCGCAAAAATGAACCGCAAATGGGGACCAACAGATGATGTAACAGAAATTGATTTAGAAGTCAGGAAAATCTTAGGTAAGAAACCCTGAAGGGGATGATCTGTCGCCACCCATAACCACCCAGGGAGGGAAGGTGAGAAGACAGGATAAACTAGAGCAACAAGTTTCAGAGACTGACGGTGATAGGGCGCCGCTAGTCAAAGTAAAGAAGAAAGGGAAAAAAGGGGTTGAGAAATTAATTAATAGTAGCAAATTCGACTTGCCTGAAATTGAGATAAAATTTGAATCTAGTGGAAATAGTAAGAGATAAACAGAGGTAGTTCTAAAAATATAAGGTCAGCAAAGTTTGAATTGGTTATATTTTTCTCACTTAAGTTCGAACTCAGAGGTATACTAAAATTACAGACGTTCATAGTAATAATATCTAGGTAATAAGCCTGTTAGATAGTTCATTCTAAGCCAGGAAGAATTTCATTAAAAGAAAATGGTTGTGTAGCAATGAATATACAGTTAGCTTTGCCCATTTGTTAATAATTTATCCAGTCATGAATAGACAAGGGGTCAACATTGACGCACCTAGAGAGCAATTAGTAATTTAAAAAAAAGGAGGGTCCGTAACATTTCTAGAATACCAATATGCAGGTTAATTAGAAGAACCTAGACTCGAGAGAATTCCTTGATGGAAAGTATTCTGAAGAAGGATAAGACAGAGGGAAGATATCCAGAATGTAATAAGAGTCGCCTACCGGTAAGGTAAGACTTTGAGAATATATTTTGGGGAAAATTCTTTTATTTTTGTGATCGAATACGTAAGTAAAAGTATTTTATTTCATCAGCTCTTTTATGGGATATTACTACCATAACTTTAATCATTTTAGAGATACTCAGTGTTTAAGAAACTTTTAATTAACGAGAAGATGGTCCGAGGAGATCGGCCCGAAATAAGAAAGCAAGAACTCTCGCTCACACTAGAAGTCAAACGGAGGAAATTAGACGTGGCTGAGAGAACACAGTCGAGTAACTCATCATGCTGCAGCAATGGAAACATGTAGGGGACGTGCAATTGTTCACATAGCTAAGTTTTTTGGAAGAAGTGAAGGTCAGGATACCTGTAAATTAGAAAACTGGATAGAACAAGTAGAGATATGCTTAAGCAACATGACGGGTACAGATAAGGAAAAACTTCTTAAAGCCAAGAGCTATCTCGACCTGGAGTCAGGAGACTTAGAACAATATGTGTACGGTTTCACCTATGTATAGGAAGGCGTCCCGTTTCATGTTATACCCTGCAACTGTCATACGCAAGTATCTGTTGTCTACTTCCCATCTTCGTCGAAGTGACATCGATGCATAGAGATTTTCTAAGTTCCCATTAGTATCTTCCTTGAGTATAGAGGCGAAGACTCAAACTCGGAGTTGTCAAACTTAACATTTATCTGGAAATGACATCTCTGGAGTAGAGGAAGAAGTGGTTTTAGAGAACTGGTCTCTATGAAGAGAAGCAGAGATCTAAGTTACAAAGTCTTGTACAAAGATAGTAGAACAAAGCTTATCTCAGCATACATAACATACAGACAGACGAAACATGTGACTAGGAAGAGTCACGTGTTCTGTCTCTGCGGGTCATAGGTCACCAGCTTCTAATAGGAAAGGCACTGCGACCTGTTTTACAAGACAATGCATTTTGATTATACAGGCAAATGCAAACCAGGGCATCGCAAACACAACACGGCAGCGTCTAGTTGCGTCCTGTTTATGAAGTCATATCACACTCCTATCTCGCCAGTGACCCCTTGGGTCATGGGCTTATTTACATATATGGAAAATATGTGATTCTGAGTGTAATTATTACATATGTCCTTTGTTCAGAGACTTATCAAAGCTTAGTAATTGGAAAGCACTGAAACAGTTCCTTAGGAAAATATATTCCCCAGAAGGCGAACTGATACGTGATCCGTCTTGCAGGCATATTCCATGATATGAGAACGCGCGAAGACCTTAGTGACCCATCGATCTGTGACGATGATTGGATAAGGCATTTTTCCAATAGTCAGCGGATAATTACAGAAGGGGATAAACAAGGAATAACAATCGAGAATTGTTCGAAATGATATATCTATCTTTGCTCTTGGGAACTTTACCTGAAGGAGTCATCGCAAAAATGAACCGCAAATGGGGACCAACAGATGATGTAGCAGAAACTGATTTAGAAGTCAGGAAAATGTTAGGTAAGAACCCTGAAGGGGATGATCTGTCGCCAACCATAACCACCCAGGACGGGAAGGTGAGAAGAAAGGATAACTAGAGCAACAAAGGTTCAGAGGACTGACGGTGATAGGCGCCGCTAGTCAAAGTAAAGAAGAAAGGGAAAAAGGGTTGGGGGAGAAATTAATTAATAGTAGCAAATTCGACTTGCCTGAAATTGAGATAAAATTTGAATCTAGTGGAAATAGTAAGAGATAAACAGAGGTAGTTCTAAAAATATAAGGTCAGCAAAGTTGAATCGGTTATATTTTTCTCACTTAAGTTCGAACTCAGAGGTATACTAAAATTACAGACGTTCATAGTAATAATATCTAGGTAATAAGCCTGTTAGATAGTTCATTCTAAGCCAGGAAGAATTTCATTAAAAGAGAATGGTTGTGTAGCAATGAATATACAGTTAGCTTTGCCCATTTGTTAATAGATTTATCCACAGTCATGAATAGACAAGGGGTCAACATTGACGCACCTAGAGAGCAATCAGTAATTTAAAAAAAAAGGAGGGTCCGTAACATTTCTAGAATACCAATATGCAAGGTTAATTAGAAGAACCTAGACGAGAGAATTCCTTGATGGAAAGCTATTCTAAAGAAGGGTAAGACAGAGGGGAAGATATCCAGAATGTAATAAGAGTCGCTACCGGCCGTAAGGTGGGACTTTGAGAATATTTCTTGGGGAACGAAAATTCTTTTATTTTTGTGATCGAATACATAAGTAAAGTATTTTATTTCATCAGTTCTTTTATGGGATATTACTACATAACTTGTTAATGATTTTTAGAGATACTCAGTGTTTAAGAAACTTTTAATTAACGAGAATGATGGTCCGAAGGAGATCGGCCCGAAATAAGAAAGCAAGAACTCTCACTCACCCTAGAAGTCAAACGAGGAAAATTAGACATGGCTGAGGGAACACAGTCGAGTAACTCAGATGCCACAGCAATGGGAACATGTAGGGGACATGCAACTGTTCACATAGCTAAGTTTTTTGGAAGAAGGAAGGTCAGGATACCTGTGAATTAAAAAACTGGATAGACAAGTAGAGATACGCTTAAGCAACATGACGGGTACAGATAAGGAAAAAACTTCTTAAAGCCAAGAGCTATCTCGACCTGGAGGCAGGAGACTTAGAACAATATGTTCCTTTCAGAGACTTAGAAAAGCTTAGGAATTGGGAAGAACGAAACAGTTCCTTAGGGAAATATATTCCCCAGAAGGCGAAACCGATCCGGTGATCCATCTTGCAGGCATATTCCGCAATATGAGAACGCGCGAAGACCTTAGTGACCCATCGATCTATGACGATGAGTTGTATAAAAGGCATTTTCCAATAGTCAGTGGATAATTACAGAAGGGGTAAACATGGAATAACAATCGAGAATTGTTCGAAATTGATATATCTATCTTTGCTCTTGGGGAAACTTTTACCTGAAGGGGTCATCGCAAAAATGAACCGCAAATGGGGACCAACAGATGATGTAACAGAAATTGATTTAGAAGTCAGGAAAATCTTAGGTAAGAACCCTGAAGGGGATGATCTGTCGCCACCCATAACCACCCAGGGAGGGAAGGTGAGAAGACAGGATAACTAGAGCAACAAGTTTCAGAGACTGACGGTGATAGGGCGCCGCTAGTCAAAGTAAAGAAGAAAGGGAAAAAAGGGGTTGAGAAATTAATTAATAGTAGCAAATTCGACTTGCCTGAAAGATTGAGATAAAATTTGAATCTAGTGGAAAATAGTAGAGATAAACAGAGGTAGTTCTAAAAATATAAGGTCAGCAAAGTTTGAATTGGTTATATTTTTCTCACTTAAGTTCGAACTCAGAGGTATACTAAAATTACAGACGTTCATAGTAATAATATCTAGGTAATAAGCCTGTTAGATAGTTCATTCTAAGTCAGGAAGAATTTCATTAAAAGAAAATGGTGTGTAGCAATGAATATACAGTTAGCTTTGCCCATTTGTTAATAATTTATCCAGTCATGAATAGACAAGGGGTCAACATTGACGCACCTAGAGAGCAATTAGTAATTTAAAAAAAAGGAGGGTCCGTAACATTTCTAGAATACCAATATGCAGGTTAATTAGAAGAACCTAGACTCGAGAGAATTCCTTGATTAAAAGTATTCTGAAGAAGGATAAGACAGAGGGAAGATATCCAGAATGTAATAAGAGTCGCCTACCGGTAAGGTAAGACTTTGAGAATATATTTTGGGGAAAATTCTTTTATTTTTGTGATCGAATACGTAAGTAAAAGTATTTTATTTCATCAGCTCTTTTATGGGATATTACTACCATAACTTTAATAATTTTAGAGATACTCAGTGTTTAAGAAACTTTTAATTAACGAGAAGATGGTCCGAAGAAGATCGGCCCGAAATAAGAAAGCAAGAACTCCCGCTCACACTAGAAGTCAAACGAGGAAATTAGACGTGGCTGAGGGAACACAGTCGAGTAACTCAGATGGTGCAGCAATGGAAACATGTAGGGGACATGCAATTGTTCACATAGCTAAGTTTTTTTGGAAGAAGTGAAGGTCAGGATACCTGTAAATTAGAAAACTGGATAGAACAAGTAGAGATATGCTTAAGCAACATGACGGGTACAGATAAGGAAAAACTTCTTAAAGCCAAGAGCTATCTCGACCTGGAGTCAGGAGACTTAGAACAATATGTGTACGGTTTCACCTATGTATAGGAAGGCGTCCCGTTTCATGTTATACCCTGCAACTGTCATACGCAAGTATCTGTTGTCTACTTCCCATCTTCGTCGAAGTGACATCGATGCATAGAGATTTTCTAAGTTCCCATTAGTATCTTCCTTGAGTATAGAGGCGAAGACTCAAACTCGGAGTTGTCAAACTTAACATTTATCTGGAAACGACATCTCTGGAGTAGAGAAGAAGTGGTTTTAGAGAACTGGTCTCTATGAAGAGAAGCAGAGATCTAAGTTACAAAGTCTTGTACAAAGATAGTAGAACAAAGCTTATCTCAGCATACATAAAACCATACAGACAGACGAACATGTGACTAGGAAGTCACGTGTTGTCTCTGCGGGTGATAGGTCACCAGCTTCTCATAGGAAAGCACTGCGACCTGTTTTACAGGACAATACATTTTGATTACACAGGCAAATGCAAACCAGGGCGTCGCAAACACAACACGGCAGCGTCTAGCTTGCATCCTGTTTATGAAGTCATATCACACTCCTATCTCGCCAGTGACCCCTTGGGTCATGGGCTTATTTACATATATGGAAAATATGTGATTCTGAATGTAATTATTACATATGTCCTTTCAGAGACTTATCAAAAGCTTAGGAATTGGGAAGCACTGAAACAGTTCCTTAGGAAAATATATTCCCCAGAAGGCGAAACTGATACGGTGATCCGTCTTGCAGGCATATTCCATGATATGAGAACGCGCGAAGACCTTAGTGACCCATCGATCTGTGACGATGAGTTGGATAAGGCATTTTCCAATAGTCAGCGGATAATTACAGAAGGGGATAAACAAGGAATAACAATCGAGAATTGTTCGAAATTGATATATATATCTTTGCTCTTGGGAACTTTACCTGAAGGAGTCATCGCAAAAATGAACCGCAAATGGGGACCAACAGATGATGTAGCAGAAACTGATTTAGAAGTCAGGAAAATCTTAGGTAAGAACCATGAAGGGGATGATCTGTCGCCACCCATAACCACCCAGGACGGGAAGGTGAGAAGACAGGATAACTAGAGCAACAAGGTTCAGAGACTGACGGTGATAGGGCGCCGCTAGTCAAAGTAAAGAAGAAAGGGAAAAAAGGGGTTGAGAAATTAATTAATAGTAGCAAATTCGACTTGCCTGAAATTGAGATAAAATTTGAATCTAGTGGAAATAGTAAGAGATAAACAGAGGTAGTTCTAAAAATATAAGGTCAGCAAAGTTTGAATCGGTTATATTTTTCTCACTTAAGTTCGAACTCAGAGGTATACTAAAATTACAGACGTTCATAGTAATAATATCTAGGTAATAAGCCTGTTAGATAGTTCATTCTAAGCCAGGAAGAATTTCATTAAAAGAGAATGGTTGTGTAGCAATGAATATACAGTTAGCTTTGCCCATTTGTTAATAATTTATCCAGTCATGAATAGACAAGGGGTCAACATTGACGCACCTAGAGAGCAATTAGTAATTTAAAAAAAAAGGAGGGTCCGTAACATTTCTAGAATACCAATATGCAGGTTAATTAGAAGAACCTAGACGAGAGAATTCCTTGATGGAAAGTATTCTGAAGAAGGGTTAAGACAGAGGGAAGATATCCAGAATGTAATAAGAGTCGCCCTACCGGTAAGTAAGACTTTGAGAATATATTTTGGGAAAGGGGAAAATTCTTTTATTTTTGTGATCGAATACGTAAGTAAAAGTATTTTATTTCATCAGCTCTTTTATGGGATATTACTACCATAACTTTAATCACTTTGTTAAGGAGATACTCAGTATTTGAGAAACTTTCAATTAACGAGAAGATGGTTCGAAGGAGATCGGCCCGAAATAAGAAAGCAAGAACTCTCGCTCACACTAGAGTCAACGAGGAAATTAGACGTGGCTGAGGGAACACAGTCGAGTAACTCAGATGCCGCAGCAATGGGAACATGTAGGGGACATGCAATTGTTCACATAGCGAAGTTTTTCGGAAGAAAGGAAGGTCCAGGATACCTGTAAATTAGAAAACTGGATAGAACAAGTAGAGATACGCTTAAGCAACATGACTGGTACAGATAAGGAAAAACTTCTTAAAGCCAAGAGCTATCTCGACCTGGAGGCAGAGACTTAGAACAATATGTCTTTCAGAGACTTATGAAAAGCTTAGGAATTGGGAAGAACTGAAAAACAGATTTTCCTAGGGAAATTAATATTCCCCAGAAGGCGAAACCGATCCGGTGATCCGTCTTGCAGGCATATTCCATGATATGAGAACGCGCGAAGACCGTAGTGACCCATCGATCTATGACGATGAGTTGGATAAGGCATTTTTCCAATAGTCAGTGGATAATTACAGAAGGGGTAAACCTGGAATAAACAATCGAGAATTGTTCGAAATTGATATATCTTTTCTTTGCTCTTGGGAACTTTACCTGAAGGGGTCATCGCAAAAATGAACCGCAAATGGGGACCAACAGATGATGTAACAGAAATTGATTTAGAAGTCAGGAAATCTTAGGTAAGAACCCTGAATGGGATTATCTGTCGACCACCCATAAAACACCCGGGAGGAACGGGAAGGTGAGAAGAAAGGATAACTAGAGCAACAAGTTTCAGAGACTGACGGGTGATAGGGCGCCGCGCTAGTCAAAGTAAAGAAGAAAGGGAAAAAAGGGGTTGAGAAATTAATTAATAGTAGCAAATTCGACTTGCCTGAAATTGAGATAAAATTAGAATCTAGTGGAAATAGAAGAGATAAACAGAGGGTAGCCCTAAAAATATAAGGTCAGCAAAGATTGAACCGGTTATATTTTTCTCAATTAAATTCGAACTCAGAGGTAGACTAAAATTACGACGTCAGAGTAATAATAATCTAGGTAATAAGCCTGTTAGATAGTTCATTCTAAGCCAGGAAGAATTTCATTAAAAGAGAATGGTTGTGTAGCAAGGAATATACAGTTAGCTTTGCCCATTTGTTAATAGTTTATCCAGTCATGAATAGACAAGGGGTCAACATTGACGCACCTAGAGAGCAATTAGTAATTTAAAAAAAAGGAGGGTCCGTAACATTTCTAGAATACCAATATGACAGGTTAATTAGAAGAACCTAGACTCGAGAGAATTCCTTGATGGAAAGTATTCTGAAGAAGGATAAGACAGAGGGAAGATATCCAGAATGTAATTGCGAGTTCAAACAGTCAATAACTTCTTAGAATCAAATCAAGACACTTTAGAAATTAGTAGGGGAGTTAAAACTTAAACCTGAGAAAGTACGTGGGTAGAATGTACAGTAATCCAATTTTGAAAAGGAAGGAAATCCTCAAGCTTACTGAAAAGTCGCAAGTAAATGGAATACATTATTCTTCTAGTTTACCATGAAGTTAGATAGAACAAAATAGCTTTGCAGATTACAAATAACAGAGGAGGAAAGGTTAAGTAACACTAGGTACAGAGATAGGCCTCGCAGAAGTATACTAGTACCTATCCGAGTTGTAGAAGGGGAAAAACGGTAGCCGCAATCAGTAAAGGAAATGAAAATTATGCTCAGGACATAAAAACTGAGAAGAGCTAAGATAGGATCTCATTTAGAGGACATTAAGGAAAACATGTTCGAGAAGAAATCATAGACTTGCTGTGTGAATATAAGGATATAGTCGCTCTTGCCGGCGACACCTTGGGAAATACAGGCGAAATAAACGCAACAAGATAGACATTCCATGAAACACAAAGCCAATCTACACATCAGCCTACAGAGTAGAACATTCCCAGAAGGAGGTCTTTGAAAGAGAAGTACAAGGAATGAATAGACAAGGAATAATAGAACCAACAAAATCCCCGTAGTCTTTTCCATGTTAACTAGTTTCAAAGGACGAAAAAAAAAAAAACTTATAGAGTAGTTGTAGATTTCAGAAAATTGAATAAATTACCGGAAACGATCTTTATCCAATACCGATTAATGCGAGATCTTATCTTCACTATAAGGTTCAAGAAATAATTCACCACTATAGATTTATCGCAGAGATTCTGGCAAACCCCCTTGAACCTTCGACAGTTTCTCCACTAGTAACGACAAGTATCAATGTGCAAGGATGGCTTTGTCTAAAGTATAGCCCCGTAACTTTATAAATAAAATGGATAAGAATTTGGTGATTTGATGGGCAAAAGAGTGCACTGCCACATAGACGATTTGGTAATAACAGCAAGATCCAATAGAGGAAACGGAAGTAGTAAGAGAAGTCCTAAGAAGATTAAAAGACACAAACCTCAAGCTAAGGTTAAAGGGGATTCAATTTCCTTACAAGGCAAATAGACTACTTTGGACTTACAGTAATTGAAAGGGGTGTACAAGTAAACTAATTAAGGATTAAGTCAATTAAGGAATACCTACACAATCAACGTTAGAAGGACGTGAAGTAATTTTAAGTTTAGTCGGTATTTACCTAAGGTATGTGAAGAGCTTAGCAATCATATCCGCTTCACTGACAGAGTTGGAAATGGAACACGTTTTCATTCACGTACAGCGAAAGCAACAAGAAGCATTTGTCGAAATTGAAGGGATTAACACATCCCGGCACTTAGTTTCCCAGATTTTCGTAAAGAAATCCTTTTAGCCACCGAAGTAAGCCGCACCGGAATAGGAGCGTGCTTAACGCAAAGATACGTTGATAAATAATCAAGCTATAGCATATCACAGTAGGAAATTAAGGCCCACAGAAACAGATGAGATAGCAATGTGCACTGATCACTCAGCTGCAGAAGAAAATTAAGATCCGAATCTTTCCGAGGTAGAGCCCGTAGGTTTATGACAGCCAAGGACTACGATATAGAGGTGAACGTAGGTCACTGGAAAGACAAATAAAGCGGCAGACGCATTAGCAAGATATGCTTCGCAAAGTAATAGTATGAATATGATAAGTCGAGACGAATAACAGAGCGAAACTATATGCAGTGGCACAAATGTATTTACTGTGCAATTATACAAAGGAGCCTTGCCGGCAAAGGGTTTCATGAGAGGAACCAGAAGAGATGAAGATTTAAAAGTGATCTCCAAGTGCGAGAGAATAAAGAGAGTTAGCTCCAAGAATCAAGATAGCGAGGAAAAGGGTTGAACGTTCCACAGATGCATTAATGATATAGACGACGTACTAATTTTATAGGCGTCACGATTATGACCCATTTGGTCAGTTTTTAGGTGTACTCCATAGATGGATTGCGCCTAAGTGCCCAAGAACCCAAGTCGTTGAGCTAACATTTGACAATGACATGAGATCTCACCCAATAAAGGACGAGACAGACTAACACAAGGATGTTAGTAATCATGTGAAGAATTGCAACACACGCAGCGATGAAAAGAGAAGAAGGGACGAGGAAGTACTTCAAGGGAATAATTATATCCCACTGACTCCCACTGAAGAAGGTTTTAGCACTCAACCTCGTACCACGTGTAGTAAAGAGGTACTAATGTGTATAATGACCCGCTCATGTGATATACAGAGTCAATACCAATTACTAGTAAAGTAGCTAAGAATGTGCAACCGCTCTCTTTGATGAGATTAGGCAGATATGCTGCCCACGGCTCATTACTTCAGATAATGGGATCAAGATGAACAACGCATTAGTCCAAGAAATTCGAAAAGCTTGCAAGGTAGAAGGAGATAGCGATACAATGGTACCACTCAGCAGGAAAACGGCTCACAAGAAAGGAATAAAAGGAAGTTTTAGACACAGGAACCCGACAGAGACGTCGATTTACCTTTGGTCCCAGATTCATACAAAAGCCAAGCAACTCTCATAAAGGCTTTGATGGGATATAAGCCCAGATACCTAACACCTGGCTGAATCGGCCAATACATCCTACTTACTCTGAAGACATTATGAAGATAAGAATCGGAAACTTTAATGTATGTAATTCACAAGCGATTATACAAGAATTTGGAAGAAGTACAAAAGAATATGATGGACACGCATCAAGTAGGGCTAAAGCCAGTAGATTAAAGATAGGCGACAAGTCTATATTAAAAACGGAAGTAGGAAGTGGTATTAGTTATAAGTTAGCCACTAATTCAAAGGACCACACAAGGTCGAAGATGTACAAGAGACAAGGTAAAGTGAAGATGAATGATCGAATACTCTTCTCATATGTTAAATCATTCGAAGAAGAAGGCCTTCGTGCAGATAAAGATAAGGTCAAGAGAAGACAAAGTAGTTGAAATCCTGAAGCGACTGCAGTCTGAAGGAAAGTCGGAAGAAAAGTCGGAAGAAGTCCTAAGCATAGCCTAAGGTAAAGAAGAATCACTTTTCAGTGAAGGTCAAGAACAAAACCCCAGTACCAGGGTAAAGTCAAAAGAATTAAAAGAAGATGAAGAACTCCATGTGACTGGAGAAGCCCGAAGAAGTTCCAGAAGAAGACTAGGTATAACCTAAGAATTAGAAGATTCACTTTTTAGTGAATAAAGACAAACCCATTGATTCATCTTATTATTCCCATGTATTCATTTATTTTCTTATTGCTAAGTTTACCTTCACCGGTCGACTTAGGAATAATTTTTTTTCATTTGTTGCATTTCTTACTTTAATAGTTGGTTTGCAGCAAAATTTCGGGGTTGATGCGCACTAACTTCGAACTTAAGTGTTTCTTTGAGTTGAAGGGGAATATTTAAGTGATCTTCTTCTTCCTAGCTTAAACCCATTTTTATATGGGGTCGCCATTGCGAATGAGTCGTCTCCATCGATTTCTGTCCTGTGCCTCGTTCTCATTTATACCTTTCAATTCCATATCTTCCCCTACACAATCACGCCATCTCTTCTTGGTCTTCCCTTCTTTTTCCTTCTACCCTGCACTTCCATTTCCATCGTATGTCTTCCAACATGACGTTCCTCCCTTCGTAACAGGTGTCCATACCATCGAAGCCTTCCTTCCATGTATTTTCTTCGATATTTCAGCTACCTTTATCGATCCTCTTATATACTCATTTCTAATCCTATCTTCCCTTGTTACTCCCCGACATCCATCTCAACATTCTCATTTCTGCTACATCCATCTTCTTCTCCTCTGTTTTCCTCATACTTGCTGTTTCTGTTCCATATAAACATTGCTGGTCTTACCACCGTCCTATGAACTTTCCTTTCAATTTCAGAGGGGACCTTCTTGTCACAGAGGGACCCCTGATGCAGACCTCCAGGTTATTCCATCCTGCCTGAATTCGGTGTCTCACCTCTTGGTTCATGCTTCCACTATCCTCTAATACGGACCCTAAGTACTTGAACTTCTGTACTTTAAGTGATCAAGGTACGAAATTAACAGTTCATTGCGTAGTATAAGTATTTCAAGAAGTTTATTGAGTTTAATTGTTCCATAAGAACACTTTTAGAATTGAAAGAATACGGACGAACGGGTTAAAATAGATATTAAGTGATTTTAAGATAAGGGAATTCGTTTCAGAAATGATTAAGATTTGAAGGGGTAATTAATACACTTACTTGTTCAATCCTTGAAGATGTTATTGACGAAAACTACTAACAAGATATTAATTGATGAGAACTTAATTAACAAGATAATAGTTGTTGAGAACTTACTAACAAGATATTGATTGGTAAAAACTTACTCAATGTTGTCAAAGTAGAAGAAACCTACAAGTATTAACCACTAACCAGTTCCTTTAACCGAGTTGCCAATTTTTGTTTTCGTATCAAGCAGTAAAGTTATAAGGTTTAATGTACAAGGTTACTCAGAATTATAGTAAGAAAATTCAATGAAAATTTGCATGAACACAATACACAGTCTCAGTAGGAAGTCCAAGGACGCACTTGTTATTGATATATAAACACAAGGAATATTATCTACCCAGAACTTGGTCCCAAGTAGCAGGATGCTTATCATTTTTTTTTGCTTTCTACCATGCATTTATATAACTATGTGACTTAAGGGCTAATTCATGTTTTAACCTTCAGTTTTCTTGTTTTTTGGTGATTTATTTATGTTGCATTCAGTTTTCATGTTTCTTAATTTGATTACCCTCATTTTTTATTTCACTTTGATGATTCTTTTAATATTACTAAATCAAAGATTTGTTTATGTTTATATTCAAGCTTTAATGTCTCTTAATGTTACTTAGGATTTATTCGTGTTATATTCAGTTTTGATGTTTCTCTGAATGTTACTTGCTCAAGAATTTATTCATGTTTACATTCAATTTGATTGTTGCCCTTAACGTTACTTAATCAAGGTATTTGCTCATGTTTACATTCATTTTTGATGTTTTTTAAGTTAAAGTTTCAATATAATTTCCAAGAACGCATAAGTTAGGAGTCCTCTTGTAGGTATAATATTTTTGCTTCAGCTTAGTTAGCACTGTCGGAGACAGCTAGAGCGGGCTGAGACTGTTACAGTGTTGTTAAATAATTAAGGAAATTATTCCAAAAAGGCATTAACCTAAAAGAACTTTAGAGAAGCACGGATAATAGAAAAAAGGGATAAAGAATGAAATAATGAATTTTACGAAGGTATCGTTTTCTCGGACTCGACCCCATGACCAGGACACTTTAGCCGTCAGGCATCTGGTTCGCATCTCCCATATACATACATATATAAATGTATATATATAATATATTATATATATATATCTATATATATATATATATATATATTTATATATATATATTTATATAATAGGTATATATATATATATATATATAATATATATATATATATATATATATATCTATACTATATTTATATGTATATATATGTATGTATATATATATATATATATATATATATATATATGATAATATATATATATATATATACATATATTGTCGTGTGGTTTTGGACAGAAACAAAGGCGAATCACATGGGTTCAGTAACCGCACTTGGCAAATCATGACTGACATGGTTACAAAAAAGAAGAGGAAAACTAAGTGATGACAGGGTTCCAAAACAAACTGAAGGATTCATGTCTTTCTTATAACTAACAGTTGACAGATATAACATCCGGTTTGGGACACACGTTACTGGAGACGAATTGCGCAGTTAAAATTTACGTTTTACTATAGTAACTAGTTTTGTGAATTCTGAACTATATACATTACATATGACACTTCAATAGTTATTATTATTATTACTCAGAATATAGGTTTACTAGAATGTTAACATAACAAAACTGGAAGGATATATGTATTTTACAAGGCTATGTATATATATATATATTATATTATATATATATATATATATATATATATATATATATATATATATATATATATATATATATCAATTTCTATTCGAATATCAGTCTCTCTCTTTCTTTCTTGTAGAGTTTTAGTAGTTGTTACTTCTTTTCTGTTCGAATTCCAGTCTCTATGTCTTTTTAGTTATTGTTTCTTTATATCTATTCGATTCCCCCCCCACCCCTCTCTCTCTCTCCCTCCTGGCTAAAATGCCAGTGTTGATTACAATGTTTTTATTCCCCGACACCGTGTACCTAATGTTCCAAACGTGCCTTTCTACACACACACACACACACATAAAGCAAATGAATGGGAAAGGAGTCCTACAGGGATTGTAATGTAAATACATCAATACACGAATATTTGTGATGCACAAGTAGACAGGGCATGGAAAAAATAGCAGAAAACAAAAAAAGCACGAAAACAGGAATGTACACCAAGAGAAATAAATATGAATTGCAATGAGAGAGAGAGAGAGAGAGAGAGAGAGAGAGAGAGAGAGAGAGAGAGAGAGAGAGAGAATTTGATAAATGTGGGCGTCTTCATCCTCAGGATGTTGTCAGCTTAACCCACTGAGCTTGTTTTGTCCTTAATCTGTAATTTCCTCTACGTTTTTTTTCTTTTTTTTTTTAGGACAGAGAGGAGACATGTGAATAGAAGAAGGATAAGGGCGAAGATAAAGAGCGAATGGTAAAAAATGATAAAATTACTTACACTGAGAAGTGTTTGAATAACTGATAATTTTACCAGAAGCAAGAGTGGGTATTTTTCTAGCAAAAAAAAATAAATAATAAAATAAAAATAAAATAAATATATAAACATACTTTTCTACTTTTTTTTACTAGCGCCCATGTATTTCGGAACCCATATTTTATAGGCGGTACGTAGATTGTTTGTATGGTGTTTTTTTACGTTGCATGAAACCAGCGGTTATTCAGCAAAGGGACCAACGGTTTTACGTGATTTCCGAACTACGACGAGAGTGAACTTCTATCACCAGAAATACACATCTCTCACTCCTCAATGGAATGGCCGAGAATCGAACTCGCGACCACCGAGGTGGGACGCCAACACCATACCAACCACGCCACTGAGGCGCTTGACGGTACGTAGATGACATGTTTATACTTTATGCAGAATGTCATGTCCAGTTATTCGCGACTTTTGTCAACTCCTTTCATCCGGACATTAATAATACTATGGAAAAACTGTGGCGGCTGCAGTTCCTTTTCAGATTTCTGGTCTCTCTCTCTGAGGGTAAGTTGTGACCGGCATTTTCAGAAAGTAAACTTTTACCGGCCTTGGGACGAACTTTTCATTTTTTTTGGTCCCATATTAAGGTTAATCTTATAGAACTTTATCTTTTTCAAAACATGATTTATGAGATGATCATTTTGTTCATATGGTTTTTCCTAGCACCATTTGCTGATGCTGTCGAAAAAAATTGATAAAAACTACGTTCCAGATTCATTAAGAAAATAAATGTTAACTTTGTAAATAAGTTTAGTTTGAAGCAATATGCTATTATCTAGACATTAGTGAAATGTCATGGGTTTATTTACGCTTATAAGCACCTTACTGTATGTAATTTTATTAGAGGTTACATGAAATCTGTATTTTTCAAGTTGTGTATGGACTGCAAAATAAGGTCAGAATTACAAAATTTTTGTCATATGGTTTCACATAAGTAGGCTTGAATGTTTGAGCGAGAGCTTAGGGTAACCACACACACACACACACACACATATATCTATATATATAGTAGTATATAATAATTATTATATATAATATACTATATATATATATACTATATATATTAGTTATATAATATATATCTGTGGACAAGGGGAAAAAAGAAGACAGACAGAACACAGCAAAGTAGACAGAAGGCAGCTTGGATCTCAACACCCCAGGGGCAAAAAAGGAGAAACACGACATCAAGCCTTGGGCAGTAGCTTCTAGCGTCCTACATGTAGGAGCAGGTCAGCTAAAAGAAGCCTAGCAGAAAGATCGTAGCCTAACCAAGCAGTGGGAGAGAGCCAAGAACAGGAAAAAGGGCGAAGGAAATTTTAAGTTCAATTTATCAATGACAATGATTTCCAGGGTAAGGTGGCTGGAGAAATGTGGCGAATCCTACTACCAGTCAATTGTTGGTGGTTATCTTGGGGCTAAGAAAACTAGATAACCACATCTTCATGGCCAGGAATGGTTGTGTACCTCACCAGGTTTTGCAGGTCCCGTGACATTTGCCAGAAGACTGCACCAAAGGGCTGTTACTAGCGTGATACTGCTTGGGAAGATGCCACTGATGGAAGAGCCATTCAAGATAATAGCAGTAGACCTGATTAGACCTACAAAGCCGTGAGATGATGAAGAAAGCGAGTTGATCAAGCAGTTGTAAGCAATGCTAGATGCAACAAATTATGTGAAAGGACCATGGTGCATTAAGGTCAATGCTAATGATGTACTACTAGGAAAGACTGAAGGACTGGGAACAGAATCTACCGGCAATCTTGTTTGCATATCTAGAAGTTGAGCATCAGACCTTCACCATTAGAGCTACTATATGGAGGTGTGGACCATGACCCTGGGAGGACTAATGCAGATTCTGAAGGAATTACAAACTTGAAAATGCAATGATGAAGTCTGCAACACTTACCAGTTTGTGTTGGAGTTTGTGGAATTGCCTGAAAGAAAACTACGGACTACCCAGAAAGTGTCTAAATGTAGCACAGGGACGCCAGAAGCATCACTACAACAAGAGGGACAGCGATCATCAGTTCAAGGTGGGACAGAGTGCTAGTGTTATTACCGACAGAGGCAAACAAGCTGATAATGCAGTGTAGTGGGCCACATGCTGTCAAAGTGGTTAATCTCATGGACCACAAGGCTGATGTAGGTGGAAAACTAAATGCTCTTTAGTGAAAATTGTGGCAGACTACAATGAGAAGAAAGTGAATGATGCAGCAGCAGCAGCAGCTGTCGTCAAGGAGAGATGCTCAAATGTGACCATCATCAAAGAGGAAGCCGATGAGGCCCAATGAGGGCTTGTTGGAACCATAGAAGGAAGAAAAGATATACTGAGATTTCAACATCTGCAGCAAAGGAAGCAAGTATTGCAGATGCTGGAAGTTACTGGAGGAATATCAAGACATCCAACCAGCAATCCAGGAAGAACTCTGTTGGGAAAATACAGTATCAAAATGATGACAGAAACTGAAGAACAAGTGCAGCTATTGTGGCATTCAAAGAATGCCTAATGATAATATTTACAGTTAAGAGATTCAATCAATGACTGCACTGGGGGAATTTCATGATAAGGACAGACCACAACCACTTGCATACCTTCAATATTGCAAGATTAAAAGTCTAAGGATAAAGATATGGGCCACAACACTCAAGAGCGACAATTTTTGAATGGAAATTACTTCAACAGGCTATATTAGAAAAATTAAGCAATAATTTTTCTCAATTATGGAGTGTTATCAAAATAGACTAATATATATATATACATATATATATATATATATATATATATATATATATATATATATATATATATATATATATATATAATATATTATATCATATATACATATATATATATATATATATATATATTATATATATATATATATATATATATATATATATATATATATTACACACACGTCCCCCTAACACTGTCCTCTGCTGCAGTTTCAGAATAGGTGATATCTAATTTTCTCTGTCTGAGAACCTTGATTTAATACATGTTAATTACATAGGTATACAAGTTTAGTTTGAAGAGACATTTGTTAATTAACATACTGAAATATTGTAAATGTTATCTTGTCTGAAAGCGTGTTAATTATGATTTACTTGAAGGGTTTACGTAATCTGTTTATTTAAGGCATTTCCAGACTGCCTGATTTGGCCAGGATCATGTAAACTTACTACACGGTATTGCATGCAGGCCACATGCCAAAATCATCGAGAGTAGGAGACGACTAAATAAAGAGAGAAGGAGAGACAGTCAACCAGAATAGGGCAATCGCAATCGTAGCTTCACATCACCAGCCGTCCACGGAAGAATGAGGAACAGTGTTTCAGTTCAATGGAATTCATTTTAGCATTCCTGGCAAAGACGACGTGTAGTAGAGGAAAAGACCCCATATAGACTCCAGTTTTCTAATCACCCCCCCTCCCCCTCCTGATAAGCTCATATACCTACGTGAGACCTAAAAAGGGGTGAGCAACCCCCCAGACCCCTAAAAAGGGGTGGGGTAACCCCCATACCCCCAAAAGGGGGCATGGCCACTCTTACCCAAATCGACTCCACTATTCTGGGGGGCGTGGCCACCCCAAGACCCCCAAATCTACTCCACTTGTCTTATAAGCTTATATACGTAGATGACGTGCAAAAGGGGGCTGGCCACCCTTGACCCCAAATCGACTCCACATTATTGATGAGCTCGTGCACGTCCGTTAGGTCCAAAAGGGGTGGGGGCGTGGCCACCTGTGACGTCACGAAACCCTACGGGAATAAAACCATCATTTCAACCACCCCCCCCCACCCCAAATTGACTCCACTTGTCTTATAAGCTCATATATGTAGATGACATGCAAAAGGGGGCGTGGCCACCCTTGACCCCAAATTGAATCCACATTATTGATGAGCTCATGCACGTCCATGAGGTCCAAAAAGGGTGGGGGCGTGGCCACCTGTGACGTCACGAAACCCTACGGGAAATAAAAACCATCATTTCAACTCCCCACCCCACCCCCGGACCTCAAATTGACTCCACTTTTCTACCCCCATCACGTCACATAACTCTACGGGGATAAAACCATCATTTCAACCCCGGACCCATATTGACTCCACTTTTCTAACCGTGACGTCACATAACTCTACGGGAATAAAACCATCATTTCAACACCCCCCGACCCCAAACCGACTCCACTTTTTCTACTCCCTGTGACGTCACGTAACTCTACGGGAATAAAGCCATAATTTCAACACCCCGACCCCAAATTGACTCCACTTTTCTAACCCCTGTGACGTCATGTAACCCTACAGGAATAAAACCATCATTTCAATTTCCCCCAACCCCACCCCAAACCGACTCCACTTTCCTGCCCCCCGTGACGTCATGTAACTTTACGGGAAGGAATAAAACCATCATTTCAACCCCCCACCCCAAACCGACTCCACTTATGACCCTGTGATGTCACGAAACTCTACGGGAACCCCATCATTTCAACCCCTGACCCCAAATTGACTCCACTTTTCTTACCCCCGTGATGTCACGTAATTCTACGGAATAAAACCATCTCCCTCTCTCTCTCTCAGCCATTACATTTTGTTTTATATATACACAGCTGCTTAGATATTCGGAGTATCATGATAAAAGGATATTTGGCGGCTACTTCAACCTCACGTGAGACACATATTTATCAATTTGATATCTCCCCCAATAACCGACATGACGACGTTATCCTGGATAGGGAATCTGCAATGACATTTCGTACACCTGCCAGGGGTGAGTAGCTGACAGGTGCCAATGATGTTTCATTGCTAGCGAGAAGATCGCTATCATCACATGATTTATGTAGCTTGACTTGGAGCCTACCCCTGTGTTTAGGCAGTGAACTATCACTGCACTGTCCAAGACTAGTCTGATATGAATGTAACCTTCTTGTGCTGAGAATAGCCCCCCCATCCGCTCAGAGAGGCGTCCGTGTGGATCACTTTGGAGTGGAACTGAATTGGAAAGACTCTTGATTGTCGTCCATGGACGTAGTCTTTCCTTAGTATCAGCGGAATCAAAGAGATTTTGTCTCTGAGTCTGCTGTTGCCCTGCGACATTTCCTTGTCGTTGGGTGTGGAACCAAATAAGCCAGTTTTCTAGGTAAGCTACTAGCGTAACCCCCTGAGCTCTTAGTTCCTGAACTATTGTCTCTCCCAGTTTGGTGAATACTGGCACTATATTGTGCCCGAATGGCATTACTCTGAACGAGTAAGCCTGTCTTCCTAGTTTGAATCCTAGGTAGGGAGAAAAGTTTCTCGCTATCGGGACGTGATAATAAGCATCTGTAAGATCGATAGAGGTGGTGACGGCCCCACGGGGAAGTAAGGGTCCGTACCTGTGAGACGGTTAGCATGTGGAACTTGTAGCCTTGAATGCTATGAGTTGAGACGGGACAAATCCAGGAACACTCTTATTTGTCCGTGTCCTTCTTTGGCCCGGTGAACAAATGTCTTTGAAACTTCAGGTGTCTGACCTTCTTTATTGCCTTCTTCTGGAGAAGGTCTTTGGCATAATTTAGAAGGTCTGTCATTGGGATTTGCTGTAATCTGACTGGTGGAGGAGGCCCTTTTATCCATCCCCACCCCAGACCTTTTGATACTATACTTTGGGCCCATGGACTGAAGGTCCAATGGTCCCGAAAGAGGTACAGTCTCCCACCTACCTGGAAAGGATCATTGGTTGATTGACGTCTTACTTCCTCTGCCTCTTCTGAAACCTCTGCCCCTGGAGGTAGCTCTGGAACTAGCTCTGTGCTGGTAAGCTCCTCTTGCTCTACTACCTCTTGCTTACCTATTATAGGTTTGAAAAGTTCCCTGCATTTCAAACGAAGCGTTGAAGGCAGGGGAGGTCACGAATGTAACCGAACTCGAGGGCTGTTGAGTTGGCTGACTTTGTACCAGGACAAATTGTTGTTGTGGTCATGCCTTAGACGTCGAAGGTTGACCAAGCTGGGAGACAGGGACTGCTTGCACCACTGTCTGCGACTGAGATGGGTCTGGAAGGGTTGATACTTCCTGACCCTCTTCCTATTTTTGGGTTGAGGTCCGGAGGCCTCAAACTGCCTCTTGAAGGGAAGGCCCCAGCGAACACGAAGGTTCTGATTAGCCCTAGCTGCCTCACTGATGACGCCATTAACTACGTCTTCAGGGAATAGTTTGCGTGGGGTCCACAGATCGAAGCCTTAATGAGTTTGTTAGGCTTGTGTCTGATGGAGCGTAGGCCAGGACATGCTTCCTGCAATTCTGCCTAGCAACCACAAAGTCATACAGGTCACACTGGAAAGTCTGCAGTAGTGACTTAAGACCCGGAATAATGGCTTCCTCAGAGTAGACAGAGGCCGTCAATTCTGCTGTAGTAATGGAATTGGTCGACCTACTCAGTCTACATTTAGCTTTGAATTCTGCCTTTACCAAGGCATCTGGAATTCTGGGTAGCCTTTCACTAAATTGTGTGGAAGCACACTCTGGGTTGAGTCTGCCCACTGTGAAAGTTTCCGTAGCGCCTACCCAGCACTCCAAATCTCTGGGAAAGAGCAGAGAGATAGGCTCTGTCTCTCTAAGTTGAGGCATTGGCAGAGTTAATTCTGCAATCTTGGAGGTACAAGGGGTCGGGAGTTTATCCCCTACCACGAACATGGTGTAACAACCTTTATTTGGCGTCAACTTCGTGTTGATGCACTCCCATTCTGAAAGAGTGCATACCCATGCCAAGTGTGCCTGGTCCCTAGGATAGATCGTCTCCTTGGGGACTTTGTCTACCCTTACAAAGGCTTCCTCGGCTAAACGAGCGTAGCCTGGGAAGGGAAATTGGAGGCCCACCCAGAAGAATTCATAATCTTCCACCAGACGGGTGCCACATCCCTCAATTGTCAGCATGCCCTCGGAGAAAGGAGCATGCAGAGCCAACCGCCATGGGTTGTTGTCCTCGAATGGCGGGAGCTTAGACGCATCCAGTACAACAAAGGATTGCTGTGTGCCTCCAGACTGAATAAGTCCGGAGGCCAGCAAACTCCAAGAGAAAGGAGTGGATCTGTCCTGATGTTTTCTAAGCCCGAAGCGAGCTGAAAAGACATCGATTGGAATCTCGAGTCTACCATGCTGCCCATCTTCTCCATGAGAAGATTTGCAAAAGCATCAGGGTTAAAGCCGGATTCCAACAGTCTGGTTTTAGGACCTGTAGCTCTCGACCCCTTATGTGGGGGAGTAGTTTTCGCCGAGGCAGTCAAAGGCTTGGTAGCCAATGATGACCTGGCGGAGTCCGCTGGAGAAGGCTTAGCTGGTCTGGCAGCCTTTTGCAGGGACTTCTTGGTTAGAGTTTTCACCTTGGGGATTACCGAACCAGACTTATCCCCAAGGATCCTGGACTTTGAGAAGCCCTGGAAGGAAGATGAAGAAGAGGATGGACTAAATACTGTTATTTTAGAACTAAGACCTCCTGCCTCACTTACCTCCCTACCTTATTCCTGAGAGACGATGGCCGTAGGTTCCCGATGCAGGCTGATGTCTGCTACCTCTCCGGTCACTTCCTCACATAAACCCTCTTCCAGGGGGATCTGGGTATCCAGATCTTAAGGTTTGCTAGTGAGGAGGCCTTGAGCGCCAGAGGGGTCTGTAAGAGAGGACGAAATCAGATCCTCCAGAAATTGCCCATCTTATACGGAACTATGATTCAAAAGAAACATTACTAAGGTGTGGATGGTACTTACCGACTCATTAGTTATGTTTTGAACTAAGGCGTAACATACTTCGCAGCCATGCGGATGCCAGACTAGGATGTTGTCCATCTGCACCGAACAGCTGGTATGAGATCGGCAGACTACATGCCCACAAGGTTGTTGGAGAACGGCTGAACAGCCCAACTCCAGACAGTGTACCATCTGTAAGTTAGAATTGATACATGAGTACACTTTAAACTAGTTTTGTGACAACTAGTTACACGGGAAAAACAATCAATTCCCTCAGTAAGAATTCTTACTAAATATCAAGCTGTGAAAATCTCAACTTTCTCCGAATTCCATAATCTCGTTATCGTGATCACTGATACAGACGGAACTGGCCCTAATACGAGCAGAAACAGGGAGCCAGGAAACCTGGTAAACCGGTCTGAATCTGAATGCACCGGAAAAGAGTAGCTATTCCAAGTTAATTGGAAAAGTATTCTAAACCTAGTTCCACCCCCACCGGATGGGGACAGTAGCGATAAAATAGAGAATAATGGAAAACAGAGCGGTGGAAACAGCAGTACTAAAAACTTCTGGTGTGTAATAACCTGGCGAGAGTGATGATAGATCACACTTCGACCGGGAAACACAGAGCCGGAGAAGTACCCACAGAGATTACATAATCTTCTACTTCCTTGACCCCCTCCCCGACTAATCCCCCAGGAATAGTTCTCGACGCTCTAGCTGCTGTTCCCAGGAAGGGTTACTGGAACAGCGAGCTAACGAAACACTACCTGGAAAACAATCCGGACGGAAGGAAGAGCACGGAGGGGGAAGGGTAACTAGTAAAATTACAAAAAGGGGGTACTAACAGAGATTACATAATCTACAACTCCTTAACCTCCTCCAACTAATCCCCCGGGAATACTAGTGCTCGACGCTCTAGCTGCCGTTCCCTGGAAGGGTTACTAGAACAGCGAGCTAATGAAACACCACCGGAAACAATCCGGGCTGGAAGGAAGAGCATGGAGGGGGAAGGGTAACTAGTAATCGCCTGGCAACAGCGACCGGTCAGGTGATTATCACCTTCCGAGAAGCCGTGAAAAAACCTACAACTAAAGGGGGAAGAAGACGGCAGACCAACTGACACCCTAAAGGAGGTACTAGCCGAGGCTATACTAAACCAAAAATATTGAAAACAGCAACTGACACCCTAAAGGAGGTACTAGGCCGAGGCTATACTAAACCAAAAATATTGAAACAGGAATTATTGGAGAAGTACCGATGAATAAAAACAATCCATCTACTAGCCTAGCCTAAACCCTCTAAAATCAATATACCGATCTGGTCGGGTGGCTAGGGACGGCACCTACTGGAACGTCACGAAAGAGGAAACTTAGAACCTAAACTAAACCTTCCAAAATCGAATATATCGACCTGGTCAGGAAAGATGGGTCTAGCACCTACATTCTGTGACAAGAGAAAATTCTCTAGTAAAGGATCACCTTCCAAAACAAAATTATAGTCTGGTCAGGATCGCCCGAACTAAAACCAACTAAGGTAGAGAGAAAAAACTCTTAACCGCCTACCCTAACTTCCAAAATCTAACCTAGGTCGGGTCAGGTAGGCTAGGAACGGTAATAATGCGGCCAAGGATAGATAAATATTCGTGTAGGACTCCCAACCTCATCAATATAGTAATAGGTTATAATTAAAATTGATAAAATCTATTAAAACAACCTATCATCACCTATCAGGAGTGAAATGGTAAAATTCCACGATAACAGTAACGTATACTGTAATGATCAAAGGCATAATGATTTATCGTAATAAAAAAGTTGAGGAGACTAAATACGCGAACAACAACGCATTTAAATGGCTGCCCCGAGAAACGATATGCTCGGCTCCCGAGTAACATTACAATAAAAAAACACCACATAAAATGCACCATTACCCAAACGTGTTTAAAGTCAGCAAAATAATAGATGAAGATGCTTCTTGAAGTTCAGAAGACATGATAAATCCAAAAATCACCGAAAATCAAATTCACAACAAAAACATGACTACGTGTCAATGAGCACTATGCAGGAATGTAAAATCTTGGCAGAAGAAGCAGGGACGAGCGGAGGGTGGCTGTTGTAACGGCCCCTCTCTGGTGAGGGATTTTGAGAGAGGAGAGACCTAATTGGCTGGAGGTCTGTGGTAGTGGCATCCACTCGCCCCTGTTATTATACCGACACCTGTGAAGGTGATCGATCCAGAGGTAGTAAATCTGGCATTCCATATAGCTTTTTTCTCTGGTATATTTAGCAATTATTTATACCTTGAAATGAGTGCTATAAGGTGCAATGGGCAACACAGGCCAATCCCAGAAACACTTTCCATTTACTTGAACATATAGTATAGTAAATATTAAAAACAGCAATAAGATTCATCTGGTATAACAGAATAGATATTCATTATAAATTAATGGACCCATTGAAAGAAGCGGCATATATAAAACAGTCATTATTTCTCCCTTCAGATATGGGAAATAACTAGTAGTGAACTGTCAGCCGACGAAGTAGCCACACAGGTCAGACACCATTACTATTATGGTGTTGGAGCCCAAACTCATTTATTAGGAAGGTGAAAAAGGGTCATGACCATGAAGCAGGAGAAGAAGAAGTAGCAGGAGATGCAACAACTCCCACTGGCAACCCCCAACTAACTTCGCCACCACCCACTACTGAAGGAAACGAGCAACCCGGTGAAGGTATGTAATACCAATGTGTTATATATTTATTTAATAACAGTTCTGATTCCATAGAAACACACACTCTTTTTTTCTCCATTTCCTGTTTTTGTTTTCAAATGTACTGTGGGCATAGTAAAAAACACGTATATAATTATTCATAAGGATTTATTGACCACATAAAAGACAGTGTACAAATCCAATACACTGATCACTGTTAGACCGCCTCAGCACGCATCCCAATATAACGTCCACGTGTATCCTTATGATAACCCAAATATTCCGAAAGTGTTTAAGAGGAAACGACTAAGACGTCTTAGCAGTTTATCATCGACTTTCATGGGTGAATGATTCTCACAGCTCATCCTGAAATAAGTAAAATAAGTTATATGATTCAAGGTGTATGATACATATATAGAATATATCCTTAATAGAATGTAAATGGGTAATATAAAAATCAAAGAGAAATATGCATTTACCTTAGTTGTTTAAGTACAGAGGACATTCCTTGTACGTAATAGCACATTTGACCCCGACCTCCAATGTGAACATTTAAACTTTTTCAGATATTTAAAATATCCCGTTATCCATTTATCATTACCCCTCAAACGAGTGAATGAGAATACATTTTGTATTAAGGATAATACTGTTTTCACACCTCGGTAATTCACACAATGAACAAAAAAACTAACGTAAAGACCGCACTTGTGCGATTTATCGGGTTGTATTTGTTTTATTAGTTGATAGAGGTTATAATCGGGATGCGCATATATAAATTTAGAGAAGTCATTCGAATAAACTTTTGGATTTATACCGTAACTATCAAAAAAGAAAATTATATTTCTAGGTGATTTTTGCACGTAAAAACATACCCAGTGACCAACAATATTAATATCAATAGATGAAGATAATGTATTAGTATAAAAACTAAGGGTTAATTCTATTTTCTGGCAATGTCAATAATCCTACTTCATCTGAACGCAAACACACCTAAATATTTAACCCGGTCACCGAGTGAACCTTTTAAACTTATTTCAATTTCTTTTTTATCCATTCTATTTAACCTCTAACATCACACTGAATAACCTTATCCGCATCCACAGTTAAAATACCCCCAGTGTCCCCGAAAAGTAAAATAATGCAAGGGTTAGGTGTAGCCACACCCAGCCTGATTTATATTCACAGGTTTGCCAAAATTTCCAATGGCATGGAATCTTCAACACTTCCACACAAAATTAAAGCAGTAAATAGCTCTACCATTTTTAAAAACTATCACAAGTGATCAGATTATCACTGCCAACCCCTGTACTTTTCTGCGTCTCTAATATAATTACATGATGCTATTTGGGCAAACTACATTGAATATTATATACAGTATTCCCATTAACGGTAATATGTATATTATTGAAAGATTGAAAATATAGGCTATTGATCGCGTAATCACCTTGAAAATGTTTCCATGTCAGTCATGGCCAATGTGATTTTTAAGGTATACAACTGTTAAAAGGCTGATCAATTAAAATCGAATTTTCATTTTGCCCAATAATGTATATCTTGTATAAAGTCTTATCAAATATATATTGTATAGGTTTAACTGCTATCACCTCATTTAAAGCCGACATTGCGTTATAATGTGGGTAAACTCTATCGATCCATAATTTAGCCTTTGCTATATTCATCACATTTAAATGTCCGCCTGTGTGGGCACCCATAACCCAGTTATTATTCGCTAATTCGAGTCTAAGTTTCAAGTCAATCGAATCCAGTAACTACGTCTATATGGTCGCATATCCAAAAGAAGTGGAAAATATGTATGCACGCCCCTCATTTTAATGTCACCCATAACTTTCGTCTCCCACCTGCTGGTTTGACCTAAGGTAAATTGCCGAGTTACCCCGTGTGTTACATGATAGTCATCGTATTAAAATCCCGCCCGACCGGTGTTAGGTAATGCCGAGGGTTTTATAATTTTCAGCATTTTGATATATGATTGATAGTTAAATACAGGAAGCAGATTTATATAATGTATTACTTGGACCATTAATCATTAATGTCAGACACGTGGTCACCATCCACTAATTGCGCGCCAGCTCTATCTATTGTGATATATAATTCTAAAGCTATACTTGACAAATCTAAGAAAGAACCTGCCACCCCATTAACGCGAAATTCTATATATTTATCAGTTAGAACTTGATTTACGGAAATATTACAAGGTGTAAAATCCAGTCTTTCCTTTGAATTAATTGAAGTTTCAATAATTCTCCGTCTATTAACATTCGGGAACAATTCAGATATACCCGCAATATACGATGAAACAGGAACTTGATTACCAGTTCCGGGTATATTAGGAACTACGCTAGCCATATTTTGTGTTTATATATAATTTTTAGATGAAGGGTAGAACGAGTGTGTACCCGCCAAATGTCAATTGATGAAGGAGTTACAAAAGATTGTACACGTCCTTTTTATATTTACTCCTAGATTTAACGCATGTACCCTTCCTCTTCCTACATTTTTTCTTTCCTCCCACACTCGACCGTCTAACTAATCGTTTCACCATTTTCTTCCGCCTCATTCTTCTTCTCCTTCCAGTACTGCTTAAAATTTGTTCTCCAGTAGTTTTAAGGGCCCTTATACTATATCAGATAACAGAGATCTACTGAATTCATTAACTGACGGTTTCACGGCATTAAATAGAAAAGGAAGCACTTTACGTGCAATACCGCTTATGGTAGAAAAAATGCCACTTCCCCTTCTCTGGCCTAGATAGATAATGAAAATATCCTCAAACCACGCCCCTCTCTTTAATAAAGGCTCTGATAAAAGTAGTATTTTAAATTCCGCCTCTGAAGGAGGCACGAATAACACTCTCATTTTACTGTTTATACTATTCCCAAACAATTTAAGTGGAGCTTGATCCGCACGTTCTAGTTGACTCGAAGGTGTTACGATCACGAATAAGGAATGCCAAGGGTGAACATCGATTTATATACGTACCTATTCATCCAATTTTCCTCTAGGTTTATACAGAGCAGGCAAGTAACACTCGAGTCTTTAGTGAAATGTAATAGGTGTCCATTTTGATCCGTGATAAGAATAGAAATCTGATCCAAGATGTTCGTATTCAACAATTTGTAGACTGTATTATGTATTTCTTTTCCTCTATCACTTGCTAAAGTAAAACAGTAGAATATATTGACTAGTCTCCTGCCAAAAATTGTCAGTTGAACTATATCCGTATACACAAATATATAATCTACCCCACAATTATCAGGTAGAGATTCAAAGAAAACGTGTTCATTCAATTCACGCCTACCATATATTTCATAACCGTATTAATATGACAACCTAATAATTTCGCGGCTTTTCCACTAAATTGACGTATATACTTTTAATGTCCCCTGGTCTCAATTTCTCTCTCTTGATACGTGGCATAGTAATTCTCCTAAATCTTCATCCCAATGAAATATACCGTTATTATTAAAATAATTTATGAAATTATCACCGTAATAAACTTTCAAATAATCATTACAACGTCCTTATTAAGAGCTCTCACGAGTCTCTTCATATCCCCTGCTAACATTGCTATTCTCAGTCTATACAAATATGCATGCCTATTACGTTTATGACGCTCTGTCATAAATTCGAGAGTGAATAAATCATATTTGGATAATATAGCGTATATGTGTCTAAACAGCCGAGACTGCTCAAATATATGGTGTGTTCACCAGCCATGTCGGTTAAATACTACGATGGGTATATGTCACATATGGTATTTATAAGAAAAGCATGATAGCATTTTATCTAGGTCTTATATGCAGACTGCATGATAGAACCCCATTTTCAGTAAACATTATTTATTCACCGTTCTGATCCGAGACATCGATGGTAACGGGAATCTAATACATCAATGGTATTTGAAGGTTTATAAATGGCATTATGCAGACCTTTAACCACATGCACGCCCTAACATGAAACAGTCTAAGAGATTAACCATTTTATCACCCAAGATGGTAGGTTGAGCGATACCCGAACACAGGTAAACGTATTCAACGCCTTGATGGAATATATTTCTACCGCAATGAGGTCTCAACGCACCCGAACTGTATATTAAATGCCTGACTTTTCATTGAAACCGAACATATTAGCTATTTTAGCACTGAGTTTAATCGTAATTGAATCAATCATATTAACCTTGGCCACTCCTGCATCGATATGTGGAATGCACAATCTCTTCGTGTCATCATTCCATGAGAATAAAGTCCTCCCTGCGGATAGCTCCGCGAATATGCTCACCATGAAATCAGATAATTGTTCAATAATTTCTGTATTAAACGCTCTAGTCATGGACATTTCCGTTCCTAGTACCTCGAGAATTCCTACTCCTCCAATTCCTCCGACCCTACATCCATCACATGATTTCCCACGGGTGGGGTGAAAGGATGTTTCAAAACGTCGAAGAGAGAATAGTAAAATATACAATGTTAATTCCCCTCTCTCTTCGAAGTCTTTGACTTCTCCTCGACGGGAAATGGTTTCACCCTCTCCTCCAGTTAAACGGAGGCGTATCACACCTTGACCGGGTGTCATAGTTTGTATATTTTACTATATTATTTTATCCTATATTCATATATTTTAAACTATATTATATTGTATATAAGGTATTTTTATTATATATTCATATACACAGTTGGTTTTTTTTATATTTCTAAATTATTATATTGCATTTTTTTTTATTACAGATTGCATTTTTACTGTGCGTTGTATTTTTATATTGAAGGAAAAAACCTGTATATATTTCATTATGAAAATTAAACAAATATTATTGCTGTCAACTTCCATTCCACCCCTAATTATTATCAAGGCTTTGTATATAAAAGGAGTGCGTAAAAGTACACAACTATAGTCTTGAACGCACTAACATCATGGCCGCGACAGGTCCCTTCACTGGGCAGTTGTTAGACCCGTTCACTAATCCCGCTCGTATTATCATCGCAGGGTTTAGTAACAGTGGCAAGTCCGTCCTATGTCAAAAAATCATTGAACTCTATGAAATGTGTTTCCAAATACATTTTATATTGCGGGGAATCTGAACACCCCTTGAAAACCGCATCCTTCAATAGGTCCCAAATTTAAAGTATCCAAAGAAATTTTAAATCCCTTTGATTACGCTGAAAAGGGGGAGACGGAGGTTAATAAAGGTCTATTATTCATACTCGACGATTGCTTCCTCGAGGCTAGTGATAATAAATTTGTCACTAACGCCTTCACAGCGGGACATCATTCATCTATTTCAGTTATATTCATAACGGCAGAATATGTTTCATTCGGGGAAGTTTAGTAGAAGTATAAGCCTGAATTGTTCGCGTTATATTCTAATGAAAAATCGTGATTTTAGTCAAATTGAAACTTTAGGTCGGCAGTTATTCGGCCGTCAAAATGCTTCAGCCTTTTCGGACGTGTTTAAAAAGGCCCTATCATGTAACTGCTACGGTTATTTGTTAGTAGACTTCGCTCCATCAACACCTGAACTGTTACAGCTTCGAACTAATATTCTGGGTGAAACGGAATGTCAAATAGCTTACCAATATGGTTAAAGAACGGATAAAACTGCTAAAAACTTTGTACGGAGATGCATGGGGTGTGGGTAGTTTCAGCGGGGTGGACTTTATTCAGAGTAGCGAAAAATTGAATAGCCAAATTACGCGTGAAAATGTTAAAGAATTCTTACGCGGGCAAAAGTCTTACACACTGCATAAAGTCACTCAAAAAAAATTCCCCAGAAGAAAAACCATGTCGACCAAACTGCGAGTAATAGCGAGCACCGATTTAGCTGATGTCCAAATTAGCTCGGTATAATAATGGGTTTAAATATTTGCTGGTCTTTATTGACGTGTTTTCCAGATATCTACAAATTGTTCCCTTGAAAAAGAAGGATGGTGTTGTCGAATCTACCGAATTTTCGGGAATTTCACGTTTGAATAGTGATGAGGGTAGGGAATATTAAAACAAACACCTCAGAGAATATTTAGATAGTAAAAATATACAATTATATAGCGTTTATTCGAGAGAAATCAAATCCTCTATAGCTGAAAGTCATAAGGACTATTAAGAGTCGGATATATAGATATCTCACACATAAGAATACCTTAAAATACATTAACGTCTTGCGCGACATTGTTCAGAATTATAACCATACCCCCCATAGAAGTTTGGGTCGCACCCCGCAAGAGGTTCACGCATTAACGGCTAGAGATGACATTGAACGTCAATTCTCAAGTACGTATAAAAAGGCTGTTCTCGTTAATCCTCCCGCCATTTCGCTCTTGAATGTTGGAGACGTTGTATGTATTGCCGATGAGTGTCGGAACACAATTTTTAGGAGGGATATACAATTCAAATACTCTGGAAATGTATAAAAATATGAAAAGTGGATACATTACAAATCCAGTCGTATACTTCTTGGAAGATCTAGCGGGTGAAGAAATAAAGGGTGTATTTTATCATGAAGAATTAATTCCCACAAATCTAACAGAAACATATGAGATCACTATTCTGGGAAGGAGGAGGAAAAATAATAAAACTCAATATTACGTTCATTGGAAAGGTTATCCGAGTCAATTCAATTCCTGGGTTGATGAATCTCAAATTGTACGGATATGAACCGTAAGCAACCTTTAATACGTAAAAATAAAACTTTATTTTATTCATCTGTGGTTTATCAACCAGTGAAAGAAGTAAAGTCATTCCCATCTTAAATGGAGGTTTTGGTGTCTACTCTCTCGGAAATTTATAGAAATTTTCTTTGTGGTAATCTAACTTAAGATTGAAGACGAGAAATTCATCTTGTGTCCTTGAAAACAACATCCATATCTAAGAAGAAAAAATATACGGAAAGTTGTAAAGGGGGAACTATTTATCGGTGTTATTGCCTATTGCTGCGAGTTTAGTAGGAAGTCTTTTTAATTGAAAATGAAGGAGTTTTACGTTATCCCTGCCCTTACCTACGAGAGGTTAATGAATAGAAAAGAGGTTTGTGATGGTGATATTTATAACCTGGAAGGTACTGGCAAGTTGGATACGGCAGCTGTTAGTAATAGCAGACACGTCCTCTTAATATCCAAAAACCACCTATGCCAGCTATATCGCTCATGGGACCTCCTTCTCCTCCTCCTCCTCCTATAAAAAGTGTAGGTGCAGTGACTGGAGGGGAGGAGGTAAACGTCCCGATTACGTTGAAACTAATTAAAGGGGACATGAGTCCCGATTAAACAGGCATTATTCCAATATTTTTAAAGAACCTCAAAAAGTCATACGTTACGGCTTTTGTTAAGCACTTACAAGATTCTAACACGGTTGAATGGAATGAAGAAGGAGATTTAACTCATCCACTTGCAGGTTATAATATTTAGATATAGCTCGAGAATTTCAAGGGAATAAAAAAACCACTTTGATAATATTTTCAATTATCCTACTTCATTGAAATGGCTGGGGTTGAAGATTGGATGTTAAGGAATATAGCCATTAAAAAGCAAATCGAAACGTGGCAAAATATGGTGAAAAACGGGAGGAGGAGGAGGAGGAGGAGGAGGGGAGGAGGAGGAGGAGGAGGAGGAGGGGGAGGGGGTGGGAAGGTGCGGGGAGGCGGGACATGCGAAAAAAACAAAAAACAAGATGGCGAGTGTGTGGAAGAAAAGAAACATGGTGGATGTGTGGGTGGCTTATTAACATTTTAGGAACAATGAGACCGGAACTGTTTAATCACGTAATACTGATTTTGATAAAATGGATGCAGGCGCATCTTTAATGAGTCATATGGTGGGTTTATGACCTTTGACGTGAGGAAATGATAAGGCTTGTTTATTCGTGTGAGTGTGAATCATAGCTGGGAGTGAGGGAGGCTTGATGGTTCGTCACAACTAGTTTGTAATCAGTGTTTGTGATAGAGGGAGCTCAGGTTGCGGGATTTTCGTAGCGATACTGATTTTGATACAAAAAATGGATGCAGGCGCATCTTTAATGAGTCCTATGGTGGTTATATGACCTTTGGCGTGAGGAAATGATAAGGCATATTTATTCGTGTGAATGTGAATCATAGCTGGGAGTGAGGGAGGCTTGATGGTTCGTCACAACTAGTTTGTAATCAGTGTTTGTGATAGAGGGAGCTCGGGTTGCGGGGTTTTCGTAGCTCATTAGCTCTTGAAGGATTGTCACATCAAGACATGAACTCTCGCCATGGCTTCATCAACCTCCTCGTGCAAGTTAGTTTTCGGGAACTAGTCCGAAAATAAGTTCAGGAAGAGGAATACATGTTTATTAGTGGCCACTAATTGTGTCACCTGCAGGAATTACAGTGTGGTGGCGGACATCATTCGAGCTTATCCGTATGCCGAGTCAGCAGGTTTTTTTTATATTCTTGCCACTGGTGCATCATATGCCTGTCTTCGTGATAGGGGTATTGAAGGGTCTACCATTGTGAAAAGACCAGAAATGTCACATCTTGGGAATGCGACGAAGAAGTTGATCTCTCCATCATAGCTACCTTATTAACCCAATACAGTATCGGCGCCCCCATTGAAGATAATGAATACGCTCAAAAGAGCATGGGTTATTCCAAAGATGAAGATCACGCCGATCATTTGGGCAGAGATAGCAAGCAGATGAGGTTCAATCACTTTTTTTCTTCCGTCAAGAAATTGAAGGAAGAATTATTTAAATCATTGTATGACTATGTCAAATATGTTATCTTTCCCGCTGGCATCGGTCAAAGCGGGCGGGTTAACACGACTTGGTTGAATCGATATTTACCTGTGTTAGCTACATTAAGTGATGAAATTAACAAAATTGGTAAAATATGTTGCATGGCTATAATGGAAAAAACAAAGAATTTATCCCTGTTGGAGGAAAGTTTCGTGGAAGATTTATATATGAAAAACTTGTTAGCTAAATTTAAAAGCTTTGAGGTATTAGATGAAACGTCGTCTTTAATACACGGTCGGGAAGCTGTTGGAGAAGACGTATGTGGCATATACTAGGGTTGTGATGTAGCTGTGTGTTTCGATGGAGTATTGTTTTTGACGTGTTTGTAGTTTTTTTCCATTGTATGTATTTGTATGCAATATTAATTCATTCCCCCTGTATTTTTCATTAAACCTCTTTCAAACTTGGTATTATACTTATAAATAAACAAAATTAAAATGTGTGCCTGTGTCCTTTGGTATACTTTGGCGTGGGAAAAATACAGATTAAGACTTAAATTCTGTGATAAATAGATATCTCACGTGAGGTTGAAGTCAGCTCGTGTGTGTGTGCGTGATTCATCATCGGATAACACTGTCCCTGTCCGTTATTGGGGGAGATATCAAATTGATAAATATACGTCTCATGTCAGGTATAAGTCAGCCGCCAAATATCCTTTTATCATGATACTCCGAATATCTAAGCAGCTGTGTATATAAAACAAAATGTAACGGCTGAGAGAGAGAGAGAGAGAGAGAGAGAGAGAGAATGAGAGAGAGAACGAGAGAGAGAGAGAGAGAGAGGAGAGAGAGAGAGATGGTTTTATTCCCGTAGAGTTACGTGACGTCACGGGGGGTTAGAAAAGGTGAGTCAATTTGGGGTCGGGGGTTGAAATGATGGGTTTCCCGTAGAGTTTCGTGACGTCACGGGGGCATAAGAGTGGAGTCGGTTTGGGGTCTGGGTGAAATTATGGTTTTATTCCCGCTAGAGTTACAGGGACGTCAATGGGGGACAGGAAAGTGGAGTCGGGGAGTTGAAATGATGGTTTTATTCCCGTAGGCTTACGTGACGTCACGGGGGTAGAAAAGTTGAGTCAATTTGGGTTCAGGGATTGAAATGATAGTTTTAGTCCCGTAGAGTTACGTGACGTCACGGGGGTACAAAGTAGTCAATTTGAGGTGGGGGGGGGGGGGGGGGGGGGGGGGTGGGGGGGGGGGGGGTTTGAAATTATTGGTTTTATTCCCGTAGGGTTTCGTGATGTCACAGGTGGCCACGCCCCCACCCCTTTTGGACCTCATGGACGTGCATGAGCTCATCAATAATGTGGAGTCGATCTGGGTCAACTGGGTGGACACACCCCTTTTGCCACATCATTTATGTATATGAGCTTAATAAGACAAGTGGAGTCAATTGGGTCGGGGGGCCACGCCCCCCTTTTGCACGTATATGAGCTTATAAGACAAGTGGGGTCAGGGGGGACACGCCCCCCTAGAATAGTGGAGTCGATTTGGGGTCAGGGTGGCCACGCCCCTTTTGGGGGTTGCTCCGCCCCTTTTTAGGCCTCACGTACGTATATGAGCTTATCAGGAGTGGGGAGGGGGTTGATTAGAAAAGTGGGGGAAGTCTATATGGCAGGTCACTTCTACGAGTTTCGAACGGCCTGAAATGAAACACCAGTGCAATGTATTGTGAATGTCTTGCTGCTTTTCTTTTACACCGTGTTTCATTCACAACAACAATTATTATAAACCCACATGCCCTTGCCGCAATCGAGTCTCCCATTCACGCATTGTGTGAAGTATTCCACACGGCACTGCATGTTACAAGTCCCTCCTGGGGAATTCTTTCTTGCAATGAGTCACAAGATTTAAAGGAGGTATTCAGTTAACCAACTTGACGCTGGTTTTTACACCATCTTTTATTGGATTCGTCTCTCTCTTCTTGGCCACTTTGGGGTTGTGGGGGGTGAGTTGATTTTGCTTCAACACTTGTGGCAGTTCAATTGGGCGGCGTTTGTTTATTTTGTTAAGCAAATGAATAAATATTTGCCTCAGTTGGAAGGTTACTTTTTTCATTTTTTCGACTTAAAAGGAACCTTTCATTTAATCATACAAGAGCTCTTTGTTGTTTAATCATCTTTATTGGTTGTGTGATATTGTCTTTCTCCCTACTCCTCACGGTTTTTCCTTAAATGAGTAAGTTAATCAATAATTTCCTAACTATTTTCTCTTCCTAGCTCTTCTTATCAGGTATATTTCTTAATCACCTTATTTACAGGCATCACTAATTCCTCTCTTATTCATCATCTAACATAATAATGAAAACGAAATCACCATTTATTTATTTGTATATTTGCATCTCTCTCTCTCTCTTTCTCATACACACGCACGCCACACAACAAACTTCGATAATGAGTCCATTCTTTCCGACGGGGATCAATATCTCTCTAGGGCAATCCAAGTCACTTTTTAACCCACTCCTATTCTCAAGAGCATAAAGCATACGTAAGGCATTAGGCACTCCCTTTACCAGTCAGTGTCATGTAAGCGACGCCGTCATGAGATACACATCAATGGCACTCCTCTCCTTCTTTTGTAGATTGGTTGCATCATTATCACTCTCTCTCTCTCTCTCATTCTGTGTGAGTGCCTGCGTGTTGGTGGCTACGCGTGAGTGTTTATCATGAAGTTGTTTATTCTCTTAACTGTATTTTCTTTTTTATTTGTTCTCTCTTGCCTTCTCCATCTCTCAGTATATGTGGGAGTGTGCGTGTGTGTTTACGTTGTATATTAAACCAATGTTATCAGTTCTCTAATACCTACCCATATTTCTCTCTCTTTCTTGCTTAGGCTTCCTGCTCTCTCTCTCTCTCTCTCTCGTTTTCTTGTACGCAAACGTGTTTATACTATTTTTTCTTAATGGGAGGGGAGAGGGGGAGGTGTAGGAAGGGGCAAAGGGAGGGGAAAAGTGGAAGGGGAAGGGGTAAAGTGGGAAGGTGAAATGGAAAAGTGGGAAGGGGAAGGGAAAGTGGGGAAGGTGAAGGGGAGAGTGGAGGAGGAGGGAAGAAGGAAGGGGATGGGGGGGGGAGGGGGAGGGATAAAGGAAGAGGGATGGGGGAGTTGGCATTTGGAGGGGGAGAGAGAGGGAAGGGTGAGGGATGGGGGAAGGTAAGTTATGCTCCTCTATTAAAAGAGAATAAAAATCATTTCAACTGAACAAAGACAAAAAAATATTGTATTTCCACAATTCGTACTCAGTATGTCTAAGTTTTGGGGGCGGGGGGAGGTCTGTCTTCAGCAGTGTACGTGAACGTACAGCTAACTCACTACCGTACAAACTTCAGAAACTCAAGGAAGAAATGGATGTGATCATTACACCTAGTAGCTGAAATCGAAATGGTGGACTTATTTTTATAGTGTGTGATTACATAAATGTCTGAATTGAATGTTTTGTGTTTTTTCTGTTTATATCTTTGTTAATAGTCCGACTGAGAGTTCTATTTTTTCTTTATGTGGACACTCATCCATCAAACAATCGTGGCTGAACTGACAGGTCAACCCTTATTATGAATACCAGTCCCTTTGGGGGTATCCTTGGGTATGTGAAGTGTTGTTGCCAAAATGCCCAATACAAATTTATTATTATTCCAAACTTCACTTAAACCGACTTTATCATAAAAAAAAAAAACCTTGTGACGCTACGAAGCAGTCCCTTTAACGAATTCTGAGGGTAAAAAACGAAAAAGAGTATCAAATTAATGAGGATATTCACATTTGAACGAATCAAAAAGAAGTAAATGCTGTTATCTTGCACAGGTACAGTTATATTTAACTCACAGCACCCATGCATCTGCTATCCAGCCCCGTCCCATTATGACACTCTGATTGCCTTCTGATCAGCCAGCAACAGGGCTGGAAAGATGGAAACTCGCCAGTCACTCTTAACCATAACCGAGTAAACATCTTCACTCCGACCTCCTGACAAACATGTCTTTCAAAAGTTATAACTTTCATTACACCTCAGTTTTACCTGAAGGAAAGTAGTGTTTTCCCAATTTCATCACTAAACATGCCAATGCCAATGATTTAAGATTATGATGATACATGAATTATATGTCCTTCAGTTCACTAAATGCTAAAATATATATAGTGAAATAAACAAGAATTTTTAATATAAAATATATTCTTTCATCTCTTACATGACATCGCAGTGCATTCATCACTTATTGTCTTGTGTTTCATACAATATCATAACGCAGACAATAACCTTCCCCGGCAACCAGCCAGCTCAACTTTACACACTCCTTACTTCTACAAGAATCTCTTGCCTCCATTTGTTATTGAGACCATATTTGAATGACACTTGTAAGTATGTCAGATCTTGCATTCTAGTTCAATCACAAGCCTAGGATCATGTAATGACCGGTCTAACCGCATTAAGTTTACTGAAACTGAAGTACATAATTCATATATTATAATCCTTAAACCAATGACTTGATGATGTGTAGTGATGAAATTGGAAACACTACTTCTTTCGGGTAAAACTGAGGTGTAATGAAAATTATAACTCTTGAAAGACATGTTCATCAGGAGAGGTTGGAGCAGAGACGTTTACTCGGTGACAGCTTGGGAGCACCTGGCTGATCACTAGCCAATCAGGAGTGTCGTAAGGGACATGGCTGGATACCAGATGCACAGGCGGTGTGAATTAATTGGAGCAGCTACTACACATGAACAAATACCAATGACAGTGCTTGTGTTTAGGGAGAAAGTCTCTGAACCTGCTGGATTGGTTCATTGCTTTATAGCTATGAAGTATGCCTTGCAACAAAATGAAAAAAATTTAATTTAACAATACTATCAAGCAGTGAGGTGTATATGTCAGGACTTTTTACAGCTATACAACGTTTTGAGGAAATTTGCATTTGAATGAATAAAAAGAAAAAAAGAAACCCCTTTATCTTGCACCTCAGGCTTCGCCAGCAGCTACTATGCATGTGTGGGTGGGGAAGGCACTCTCAGCTTCTGACACTACGAAAGCAGATCTCTACTTATAGGTTTCCTGTTGATTTTTTATCGAAGTAATTAACAATTATAATTTTACCTATAAATTATGATCAAAATTCAGGTAAATTCCAATAAAACTTTGATATTATAGAGATTTATTGATGCAGGTTAATCATTTGTCTGACAACACTGGAAGAAAACTTGGAGGCGCGCTCAGGCGAAAAATGCCATTAACTCATAAAGCACCGAAGGGAAAACCTTACGGAAATGGTAAAAGCAAAAAATTTCATTTAATTTGTCTGTGTTTGATGTCTGTCATGGGGATAGTGGTTTGATTCCGAGTCGTAACCCTCCTCTAGGCCGTATGCCAAAATTTTTCTGGGTCTATCATGTGGTTCAGATTTCTAGTGCACAAACTTACAAACATTCACTTATTTACATATGATTATATTATCTTATATATAAGATATGAGAGAGACAATGATGAACCCATTCCTGCTTTTGTATTAGAGAGCCTTTATGGAATGGTTTGACAAGGAAGAGGTGGGTAAGATAAATAAAGGGAACTTGAACATTATCAAATGGGCAAGACATGTGGATGACATTTTAATTATTTTATGAGGGATAAAGGGAAGCAAAAACACGTTCAATTACTGCTAAACGGCTTGACGGATTTAAGCCAAACAAAAACTATTGGAAAGGGCTTTGATTGCGGATGGGGTTTTTGGTTTGTTTGTATGGTGTTTTTACGTTGCATGGAACCAGTGGTTATTCAGCAACGGGACCAACGGCTTTACGTGACTTCCAAACCACGTCAAGAGTGAACGTTCTATCACCAGAAATACACCTCTCTCACTCCTCAATGGAATGGCTGAGAATCGAACCTGCGACCAACGAGGTGGGACGCCAGCACCTTACCAACCAGATTGCGGATGGGTTTATAGCCTTATACTAGCTGGGATGCAGATGGGTTTATAGCCTTATATATATACTAGCTGACCTGCCCGCAATGCCCAGGAAAAAACTGTGAGAGACAGGCTATGGGTAGGGGGAAGGAAGAGGGAGGGGTTTCTGAAGTATAATACGGTACAGTAGTGAGTTAACACTAATAACGGAGACACAAGTATCTCATTATTCTTTTTGGTAGCTAATGGCCAATGTGGCAGGCAACCGGTATTGACCACACATTTTCTCTCTCTCTCTCTCTCTCCTGATAGCCAACAGCTCTTTTTCCCTCTCTCTCTCCTGACAGCCAACAGCTCTTTTCCCCTTCTCTCTCTCTCTCTCTCATTATACCTCCCCTCCATTTAATTAGGTCATCAAATCAGAGTCGGAACTTACAAAAATATCCATTTATTTAAAAGCAAAGTATTAAACTGAATAACTCAGATTCTTAACAAAATGATTAGATGGAAAGTTAACTTAAAGTCCAAATAACTCAGATAACCCTCGGTAATTAACAGTCTACACAGTAATTAGTCTACAAAATTTCTCCAAAGAATAATCCCACTCTTCTCCAGAAAATAGTTCCCTCTACTAGAATCGCCCATTAAAAGAACAGGAGAACAAACTGGTAAGCATACACAATTGTAAATAAAAAGTCAAAAGATTAATGAAATAGAACATCTTTACAAAATATAAAAAATACAGTCAGCCACACCTTTGGCCAAAGCAAAGTAATTCTTACCCATTTTCAGCCAGTTTCACTTCACTAAACAAAAGTACTGTTCGCAGAGGCCATCCTGGCCCTGCCTTCTCTCCCCGTAACAGCCTCTCTATGGTTCTGGCTAATTACATGCTATTATGAACGGACATAGCTCGTACGAAAGCACGAATTAGCACACACACTGATCATGCCCAGAAACCACTTATAACCAGTTTCAAAGGCACCTTTGACAAACGCCCATAATGACAGACGAGCGTTGACCTGCAAGGTAAGGATTTTAATGTCACACCACCTCAAGACCCAACAGCATTTTCTAGGCTGAGATATTCTCTGTCTTCATGTGAAGCTAAAAAACAATGATTCCCAATTTCTGAGGAATGTCAAGCCATGTGACACACAACGATGTCTCATACATATCATATTATTTAAAATATCATAAAATTGCGAATTCCCCCTTTATGCTACACATGTATACTGAATCCTCTAAGAATTCGTGCAGTTTGCTAAAGATCCTTGCATGATTCTCTTCTGCTTAGCCGTATAGTTTATTTCACACAGTTGATAAAAGGTCTGACTACTGCTGAAAGGGCGACAGGTTTATGTTCACTGGAGATAATATTTCTCTTCTTATAATTTCCCTTTCCCATTCCCTCACCCTCTTATCCCTCTCTCCCTCCCAATTCCACCACCCCATCCCTCTTCCTATCTTTTTGCCATCTCCTCCCCTCTCCCTTCCCCATTTCCCGTCCCTCTTTCTCCCTCCCCTTCGCCACTCCTCTTCCCTCCCCATACCCATAGCCTGTCATCCACAGTGTTCCCGGCAGTAAAGGGTAGGTCAGCAAGTAAACTAAATGGAAAAATTACGTTCACAACAGAAGAAGAGAAGGAGGGCGATTCCTTTCTTGTATGTACTGGCAAAGAGGGAAGGAAACAATTTAAACCTAAGGTACACAGGAAAGAAGACACAGCAATTCATACATACATATGTTCTCTAGTCAAAATAAAGAAAGAAATAAAATTGGAGTAAGGACAGGGTTGGCCATCAGGGCTTCTAGGATTT
This sequence comes from Macrobrachium nipponense, assembly GCF_015104395.2. Taxonomy (NCBI): domain Eukaryota; kingdom Metazoa; phylum Arthropoda; class Malacostraca; order Decapoda; family Palaemonidae; genus Macrobrachium; species Macrobrachium nipponense. The sequence goes on from NC_061107.1 coordinate 94,233,036, forward strand.
GCAGTTCCGAATTCTTAGACGAATAACTGGAATACCTGATGGAGCGTTTTAGGAGATAAGGATATATTAACTACTGGTGGGAACGGGCACACATTAAGGCAAGGAAAAACTATTTTGGAGAGAGGGAAGGGATAGAAAAGGAACATTTGAAAGGGAACAAAATAATTACAGTCCCGGACAACAACACTGTTACACCCATCAACAAGAAGCTAGATGTTTTCAAATTGATATGCAGCCACAAAAACACCATCAGGAATAAAATTAGTCAGAAACAAAAAAGTCGGTAGAGGGGTGGAAGGGGCAAAGATGGGGGTTATACAGGCAGCGTGTTTAGACTGTGAAGAGCATATTTCGGCGATAGAGGGTTGTACAGGAACACAAACAAAACGGCTCGACTGATTGTAGAGAATGCCTCCATAACATACGCAAACAACGTAATGGCAGGCAACACTGGAAACGGATTTGAAGGAAGACAGTCAACCAAAAAATATTGTATACTCTACAATAGAAAAGAAACGCAAAAACACAAAACAAAAAGACTACATGGAAAATGCTTACATGGAAGGAGCCGCAGGCAGAGCAAAGAAAGGCCTAAGGCTACAAGGGCGGGGCACACAGGAGATGGAGGGTAATCAAAGGAATAAGGAAGGCAGCACACGGAATTGAAAAAAAATAAGGGCTTAAATACACACACACACACACAGAGCTGGACTACGTGTCCAGTAAATTTTACGGATATTTGACAATTAGGACTGTTAGTCCTAGAAAGCTTGTAAATTTTCTTGAATAAATATCTCTGCTGGCTGTCATCATGTTTTATCGAGTCTTGTTGGTAATTGTATTGATGCACAGCAAACCCATAAGTCTGACAATCTTCTCTTTTTCGAATCTTTTTACATGGCAAATATCAATTATAGAACAATTGTGCGAGAACTTCGGAAGTAAATGGAGAAAGCTACATGGACCTAGAAAATGTTGATGATAGAATCGATGGAATGTGGAGAATGCCGAGGTATATGAAATAGAAGAGAAATTCTTAAGAGCGATAAAAAGTTGCTACAATGAAAGTGTGTACCAGGCTTAAGATAAAAAAAAAAGTGGGTCTGAGAGCTGTTTGTAATATGCTTTCATAGTTGTTTGATGTTCTCATGGATGGAGGGATATGAGAATTCAGAAGAAAAGAAATTATACTTGGTAGAACATTTGCGCGATAGGAAAATTAATTGAGACTGGGAGGTGTGGAATGCTACATGTTTGCAAATGATACAATGCTCGTAGGAAAAATGGAAGTGAAACTGCAGAACTACATAAAGTCTGAAAGTGCTTGAAGAAGAAAACTTTAGTTTAGAGTATATGCGAGCAAGAGTAAGGTTATCATGGTAAATGGAGGGCAGAAAAAAAAAAAGAAAAAAAAAAAAATAGATCGATGTGTGTTGATATGGAATGTGAAAGAGAGGCGTGTTTTAACGTATATTTATTCTGAAGTAGAAGTAACAGTAGTATGTATAGCAGAAAAAGTAAATCAAAGAATAGGGAATATAATTGGGATTTGAGCATAAAATCTGGGCAAAGGCCATGCGCTGGGAATTACTAAGCCATTCACCGCTGAAAATAATGTTGAGACAATTATTGTTCAGAGAGAGTGGAACGTAGGATGGAAGAAAGAGAATGTGAGCAGAGGTATAGTAAAAAGAAAGAACGAGAGAAGTGCACTGACGGCATTATCCCCCAACGGGGTTCAAACAATAAGTGAAGCAAGGAAGCTAGAAGAGTGTATGCACAGGTTCTAGGGAGAAATTTGGAATATAAATGGAAACCATGGTGGGGGTGTGTGTGTGAAGAGACTGTTGAGCTAACTTTCCTTGATGAAAGTGAAGTGTTGATGAAGAAGTCTTTTTGATCTATAATTCCCTGTTGCTGTGCATTCCACCTTTCCATTACAATAATGTTTTTTTTTATGATCAGTCACATATTTCAGCAGCAAATTACACTGAAATAAATACGCAACACAATTATCCAATCCGACTGTCCATGATTCACTTTGCCACAACAAAATTGAATACTTCGGCTCTCCTAAGTTTCCGACACTTACAAACAAGTTAACCTGGTGCTATATTGAGTAATCCAGCATACTGCTTCGTATTATACTCGCGTCATGCATCGCAAGAGCTACGCAAGCGTTTATGTGGAGAGAGAGAGAGAGAGAGAGTGAGAGAGAGAGAGAGATGAGAGAGAGTAGAGATGGAGAGAGAGAGAGAAGAGAGAGAGAGAGAGAGGAATCCATTATTTTATTGTGTTTGATTAAATAAGCCTATGATCTCGTGCTACCCTTCCGCTCTCACACGGTATTCTCCCCTCTCTCTCTCATAATTTCATTGTAATCTGTTCTTATCAAATTATGATAACCATCATGATAACACCACATAGGAGGCAATAATAATAGTGGTAGTACTAATCATTGTTATTATAATTATTTCTATCTAAACAAACAACAATACCTAAATACGAACTTTGAATGAGCTAGAAATATTGCATGACAAAGACTGAAGGAACAATGCTGCTTGTAACTCAGCTGTCTGTGTTAAAAACAAAGAACCACGGATACTTTCGTTTATGGGATATCTATGACTGAATGAGAACTCATGGGCAAATGAAGCTATAATATCCCAAAGCCAACTTTTATTTCATTCATCTTTAAGATTATCTTATTTATAAAAGTGAATGTTTGTATGTTAGTATGTAGTATGCTGGTTTGTATGTTGGTGCGCTATAGAAATCGGAACCGCTTGACCGATCTAGACAAAACTTGGCCAGTGGTCATCATTTGACCCAACTTTGATTACACTGGCCTGCGCTGTTTTCAAGGTCTAACATATAATACCTGATTGTAGGGGCCGTTTTTTGCAACTGAATCCAAAAGTCATGCTC
>NC_061107.1:94236463-94253963 GCF_015104395.2 Macrobrachium nipponense
TTAAACTAAATACATTAAAAACAGGGAAAAAACAACCTATGTTCTTGGATAACATAATCCATAGTTCCTACCTTATTGGGCTGAAGACTTCATGACTACTGTCGATGAGTCTGCTTGCCTCAAGAGTTTCAACGAGGAATGAACCTATGGTTGAATAACTCTTTGGATCGTGTCAATGGGGGCTAGCCCGCTTACGCGACAGAGCCTATACTGGATCGTACCAATGGGGGCTGACCCACTTACATGGTAGAGCCTTGACCTTTTGTCATATCAATGGAGACTCGCCCTCTTACATGACAGAGTTAAGGTTATTTTAAAAAACAAATCACCAAAGAGCACTGAAGCCAATCCCCGATCACCTGACCATGTTAGTATTGTTACAATCTATGAATTGTAAGAGGGTCCCTATTCCCTCTGACAATTAACCAATAAAAACAACCACCAATAAACAGTAAATTAAGCCTTAAACTAAATAGGAAGGATTAGCCTCAGCCCCTTCTCCCAGCACTGAATTTGCCGAAACATACGCTCCCAGAGCAAAGCACTTTTCGTACGAAATTTTAACGTCTCTTAGGTAATTCGAGGCGAACACCGAATTACATCTTCCAAAATGTGACTCTATAAGAGTCTGAAGCGACCATGTTTTGTGAAATGCCATAGACGTAGCTATGGCTCTCACTTCATGAGCTCTCACTCTGAGAACCTTGAGATGCTCTTCTTTCGCATTTAAGGTGAGCTTCCCTTATTACATCTTTTATGAAGTATGTAAGGGCGTTCTTAGAAATCGCTCTTTTCGGATCTCTTACAGAGCACCAAAGACTTTCTTCTGTACCTTTCAGCAACTTCTTCTTCTCCAGGTAGAACTTGAGTGCCCTGACTGGACACAAAGTCCTTTCTAGTTCTCTCCCTGTTAATGAAGATAGTCCTTTTATCTCAAAGCTTCTTGGCCAAGGCTTTGAGGGATTTTCATTTTTCGCTAGAAAAAATGGTTTTAAATGGAGCAAATCGCTGAATCCTTCTTAAACCCACTTTACCTTCCAAAGCTTGCAAACTCGCTAATTCTCTTGGCTGTTGCTAACGCAAAAAGGAATAATGACTTTCTCGTTAAGTCTCTAAACGAAGCTGCGTGAGACGGTACAAATTTTCCGACATTAGGAACTTGAGGACCACATCCAAGTTCCAGCTAGCTTCTTGATTACATGTTCTTTCGTGGTCTCAAAAGACCTTATAAGGTCATGAAGATCTTTATTATTTGTCAGATCTCAGATCTATTCCTCTATGTCGAAAAAACTGAGGCCAGCATACTTCTGTAACCCTTCACTGTTGAAACTGCCAGGTTACAGTCTTTTCTCAAATATAGGAGAAAATCTGCGATTTCAGTTACAGAGGTACTGGAGGAGGATATTTTCTTTCCCTTACACCATCTTCTAAACAACTCCCACTTCGACTGATATACTTTAGAAGTGGAGACTCTTCTGGCTCTTGCAATAGCCTTCGCCACTTCTCGTGAAAAGCCCCTTGCTCTGACAAGTCCTTCGACAGTCTGAAGGCGGTCAGACTTAGAGCGGGGAGGTTTTTGTGAAACCTGTCGAAGTGGGGTTGTTTGAGAAGATCGTTCTTTTAGTGGAAGCGATCTTGGAAAATCCACTAACCACTCCAGCACCTCTGTGAACCAATCGAGAGCCGGCCAGAAGGGAGCGATGAGGGTCATTCTTGTTCCTTCCGAGCAAGCGAACTTCCTCAATACTTCTCCTACTATCTTGAAAGGAGGGAAGGCGTATGCGTCCAAGCCCGTCCAATCTAGCAGAAAGCTGTCTACTGCTACTGCTTGAGGATCCGAGATCGGGGAGAGGCAATAGGTTTTCTAATCTTGTGATTCTTGTTGGTCGCGAACAGGTCTATATTGGGCCTTCCCCACAGATGCCAAAGTTGTTGGCAAATCTGAGGATTGAGAGTCCATTCCGTGGGTAGGACTTGTTCTTTTTCTGCTTAACAGATCTGCCCGGACATTTTTCTCTCCCTGCACAACCCTTTGTGAGGAGAGAGATCTTCCTTTCCTGTGCCCAAATCAGCAGATCCTTTGCTGATTCGTACAGGGAAAAGGAATGCGTCCCCCCTTGTTTCTTTATATAAGCGAGTGAATCTGAATCCCCAGACCTGAGACCTGTTCCTCGAAATGAACCAAAGCTAGATGAATGGCTGTTAGCTCTTTCTTGTTTATGTGCCAGGACACTTGTTCTCCTTCCCAAGTGCCTGACACTTCTTGCGAACCTAGGGTCGCTCCCCACCCTGAATCTGAGGCGTCTGCAAACAACGCTAGGCGAGGGTTCTGTAAGCGAAGGGAGATTCCCTTGCTTAGTTTCTGTGGATCTAACCACCAACGGATATTCTCCTTGATCCGTTTCGAGATTGGAAATGTATCTCCTAGATTGTTGGACTTCCAATCCCACTTCTCCTTCAGATAAAATTGAAGGGGTCGTAAGTGAAGTCTTCCTAAGGAAACGAACTGTTCCATCGAGGAGAGGGTCCCCAGCAAGCTCATCCATTCCCTCGCGGAACAATGTTCTTTCCTGAAGAAGACTGACACCTTTTCTAAGCAGCGTTCTCTCCTTTCCTGCGAAGGATACGCTAGAAAATCCCGAGAATCCATCTGAATCCCCAGATAGACAATACTTTGCTGGGGAGTCAGCATGGATTTCTCGTGATTTACTAAAAGTCCTAAAGACTTTGTCAACTTTAGAGTAACTAATAGGTCCTCCAGACATTTTTTCTCCGATTGGGCTCTTATTAGCCAATCGTCCAGATATAACGAGATCCTGATCCCTTCCAGATGTAGCCAATAAGCTACATTCTTCATGATGTCCGTTAAAGACTTGAGGGGCAGTCGAAAGTCCGAAGCACATCGCTCGGAACTGGAACACTTTCCCTTGGAACATGAACCTCAGATACTTCCTTGCTGCCGGATGAATTGGCACATGGAAATACGCATCCTGAAGGTCCAGGGACACCATCCAGTCCCCTGGACGAAGAGCAGATAGAACAGAGGAAGACGTCTCCATTGAAAATTTCTTCTTCAATACAAAGAAATTCAGGGCACTGACGTCTAGAACCGGTCTCCATCCCCCCGATGCTTTCGGTACCAGGAATAGCCGATTGTAGAATCCTGGAGACTGGAGATCTTGAACCAGTTCTACCGCTTCCTTGGAAATCATCTGTTCCACTGCTTGCAACATAGCAAGCTTTCGGACCGGATCCGAGTATCTTGCGGTCAACTCCCTTGGAGTTGTCGTCAAGGGAGGATTTTCCCTGAAGGGGGGGGGGGGGGGAGGGGATCAAGTATCCTTTTTTCAGGATAGAGAGGGACCAGGAGTCCGCTCCCTTCTGCGCCCAGACTTTGGCAAAGTGGAGTAGCCTGGCGCCTACTTTCGTCTGGAGGACTTCCTGCTCATCTAGACTTCCCGAAGGACCTTCTAGATGGTCTACTCCTTCTCTCTGGTCTGCGACCTCTAAGAGGGGCTCTAGAAGAGGAGGCACCTCGAAAGGGCTGAACAAAAGAGGGTCTCTTTTTTCTCTATAGGCACTGCCGGCCTAAACTTCTTGGCTGAGTGCGTGAGGAGATCCTGAGTTGCCTTCTCCGTTAAGAGATTTTAGAAACCTCTCTAACAGTCTCTTGTGGAAAAAGGTGCGGGGATAACGGTGCAAAAAGAAGAGATGTCCTTTGCAAAGGTGATACTGCTCTTGCTAAGAAAGAGCTAAAGACAGATCTCTTCTTTAATACTCCCGTTCCAAAAAGAGAGGCAACTTCCACAGAACCGTCCATGACCGCTCTGTCCAGGCAAGCCAGGACGCTCGAAAGTTCCTCCATGGAAACAAAGTCAGTGTCCTGAGCTCTCTTCGCTAACGCTCCTAAAGCCCAGTCCATAAAGTTGAAGACTTCTAGGGTTTTAAAGAGGCCCTTTAGAAGGTGGTCTAGCTCACACATGCCCCAAGTCGCCTTAGCAGACAGCAACGACTTCCTCCTAGCAGAGTCCACTAAGGAAGCAAAATCCGCATCTGCGGAAGAAGGCAGACCTAACCCCATAGGTTCTTTGGTCTCGTACCACCTTCCTGGTTTGCCTGTTAACTTGGAAGGAGGGCAGGAAAAACGTCTTGCCCGCTTCCCTTCTGGAAGTCAACCACTCTGAAAAAAGAAAAGTTTTTAATGCCTTTTTCATACAAAGAGCGGGGCGCATCTTGACGAAGGAAGACGACTTGAGAGCTTTAGTGCTGGACATCAACGATCCTGGTGAAGGAGGGTCCGCAGGATGAAGGGAGTCTCCGAACTCCTTTAGCAGCAAAAGAGAAAGTCTCTTGTAGTCAGAAAGCTACATCTACTGGCTCTTCGTCTTCCGATACTGGTCCAACTGATCCACAGAAGGAGATCGTTTTTGGAGTGATCTGGCTCTTCCCTGGAGAAGAACTCCTTTCCCGAGAAGGGGAGCGCGGAACATTAGCACTCCTATACGAAGAGTGAGGCTCCTGTCTGTCGGAAACACTCTTGCGCCTACTAGACTCTTGTTGTCTAGGTTCGTCAGGTTCGTGGCGCTTGCTAGGCTCCTGGCGTCCTGATTCAGGGCGTTTGAAAAGATCCCCGCGTCCTGATTCCTGACGCTTAACAGGCTCTTGGCGCCCTACACTTGACGCCTAACGTACTCCTGGCGTCCCTGCCTTCTGGCGTCCTAACTCCTGGCGTCCCTGATCCTGGCGCCCTGGACTCCTGGCGCCCTGACCTCCTGTCGCCCTGAACTCCTGGCGTTCCCTGGCTTCATAGCGTCCTGATCCTGTGTTCTAAGAGGCTCTTGACGCCCTTTCTTGCGTCTTGCTGCCTCTTTGCGCCTGTCTGGCTCCTGGTCCTGCAGACCCAAGGGATCCTGATACCTAAAATCGGTTTTCCGGTTCCTTGCACCTAAACCTGATCGAGACTTCTGCTCGATTCGCTGCGTCTCAGAGGGCGCTTCGGGGAAGACAGCCATACTAGGGCGAAAGGGCTCTTCTCTCAGGAGAACAACTCCTATCAGACGAGTCTCTCGACGAAGGCGATAAACGCCCTGGAGATCGTGAGGGTTCTCTCCTATACGAAGCGGGGCGCTTAGCGGAACTCTTAACAGGGAGCGAGACATCCTTCCTCCTTGTAGAGTCCTTAGCAAAAGAGCCTACGAGCGAAGCTAACTGCTCTTGCAGATTAACCAAAAACTTCTTCGTAGGATCCTGAAGAGAAGGCTCCTCTTGTCTAGTCTTCTTAGGTCCCGAAGGCCAATCCTCGGGAAAACGCTCTGGCTGGAGTCAGCCGCGTCTCCTTTAGGCGCCTTCCAGGCTCTCTTCAAAGGGCGCGAAAGAGAGGCCGAACTCCATCCTCGTTTAGGAGAGGAAGAGTCTGAGGCCGAAAAACACTCCTTTAGAACGCCTTTTCTGCGGCAATCCGAGGCAGCCTGGGACTTAACAACAGGATCTGCCGAAGGGACGCCTGACCGTTGGGGATGTTCTGCATCCTCCCTGCGGCTTTCGACATTCCTCCTCCCCGGTCCTGGGATGTTTGGAAGCGGTCTAGGCCTAGGAGCAATGAGGAACCGGTCAGACGCCCCCTCCACTGCACTGGGGACACTGCACAAGTCACTATCACCACTCTTACCTTGGTTTAGAGCTCGTAGCTGAGCTTGAATTTTCTTAATTGAAGCTTTTACTTTTCCCCTCTCTGACGAAGAATCTTTGGATTCAGAACAGGGAGAAGAACAGCTGAGGCTAAGGGAAAAAATTGTTAGAAGGAGAGTTAATTTCTTGTTCTAAGGAGCAAGATCTACTAGATGACCTAGCTGAAGCCTTTCTCACTCTATCTCTCTCAAGCTTCCTAACATATGATGATAATTCCTTCCATTCAAGCTCCGTAAGGTTCTCGCATTCCACACAGGTGTTAATAAAAGAACATTCATTCTCCCTGCATTTAGCGCAAATACTATGAGGATCTAATGCCGATTTAGGCAGCCTAACCTTACAATCTTCCCTACTGCAAACTCTAAACATAGGTGAAGCCTTAGCGTCAGACATCGTGAAAGAGTAGTCAAAACCAAAGTCGAAAAACAGTCCACAATAAGCGTATGCCAAGCCAGAGAAAAAACAGAATACGTCACCAAAAAACCAATCCAAATTCTCGGCAAACGAGTTGAAATCCAAGATGGAGGAACGAACAATAGGTGTTGTCCGTTCCAATACCGACAGAGAAATTATGGCTTAGAAAACGGGAATAGTTCCAGACCCCGCCACCCAGCGGCGGGAATGGTGGATCACCTGACCTACCTGTCGCGTGTGCCGCGAGTTTTGAAATTCTGTCGGGACGACCGAGTCTATAGCTAAGTATATATCTGCTGGGTAAGTTACTTGTACAAAAAGACTATTTACAAACCTTTGTGGGGTCACTTTACAAGACAAATGTAAATTTTACCACGTTATACATGTGTTTTCTAATTAATCATTTTATTTTGTAAAACAGCAATTACAACTCACACAATATCAAAACAGATGAGAAATAAAATCAGTAACAAATTCTGAGTACTATACATATTCGTTGTAAAATATAGCATTCCCCAGGTTACGGTAGGGGTTCTGTTCTCAGCAGGGTGTTGTAAGCCAAAAATTACCTTAACCTGAATTATCATATTATAATGGGAATAAATAGCACTTACAACACCATAAGTTCAGGTAACAGTGCCATAAAGCATGTTACAGCACCATAAGTCCGAGTTACAGCACCGTAAAGCACGTAACAGTGCTGTAAATCCACTTTTGGCACTGGAAAATTGTGGTTAACAGCGCCATGAGGGAATCATACATTTACCAAGATTGAAAATGCAGTAGTACGTAATTATTTTGGATTATACGTGTTATTCCTAATGTTTCTTTGAACTTTTCTCTGCAAAATTACAATTATTACTGACTTACTTTCATAAAAAATAAAAAGTAAAGCTAACAGCAACCCCCGGGTATATTTAAGAGCAAATATATAAAATGACATCAAGTGTGAAAGAGAGAAAGGCAGTACATCTCCTTGAAGTCAAATGCACAACTAAGTCATAAGCCGCCTAGAATTGGTGAGCTGAGCCAGTCTAAAAGTTGCCATTAGTGAATTTATGGGCTATAGAAGTAATGAAACCTCTTTCCTACCCGATTCCCCCAATTCGATGGTGCGTAATATTGATCCTCACCATGAGTGAATCTATCTACCACCCAAAACCTATTTTTGGCACTCATATGAGGGTATCCGTCAGTTTTTGCCACTCATATGAGGGTAAACGTCCATTAAGGGTTAAGTGAGCCCTGTGACAGTTCAACCATACAACTAAGTTGTGTTGTTTCAATGAAAATTATGACACCAATTCTATGTTTTGGAAACAAACCTTATTGCTTCAGTGTAAATTGATGACCATGTACACACATTCATAAAGACATTTTTATGATAAAATAAATTTGTGTACATACTTACTAAGTACAGTGGTACCTCGAGATACGAAAGGCTCAACTTACGAAAAACTCGAGATACGAAAGCCAATGCAAAAAATTTTACGGCTCTACATACGAAAAGTTTTCAAGATACGAAAGGTTTCTGAAAGTCCGAGATTCACCCGGATAACAATTTTGAAACTCGCCGCCATCTTAGTTCTAGTAGACTCGCCACCATCCTCCTGCTCTCCCATTGGTTCCTGATGCTAGTCACCACCATGACATGAGATCCTTCTCTCCTATTGGACAGCATCCCTCCCATCATGCGTGCCTACCTCGGCCACTTCGTACCAGCATCTTTATCATACGCACGCGGCATTCGTTAGGTCCAACGATTTCGTTTAGTAACGTAAATTCGTTAGTGATTTCGTTGCAGTACGTATTGTCGTGTTGTGCGAAAACTTTATTGTGTAACTTATACGTAAATTACGTACAAGATAACGTAGTCATGGGTCCCAAGAAAGTTGAAATTCACGGAAAGAAGCGCATGCTCTCTTTGGAGACAAAGATGGAGATCATCAAGAAGTACGAAGCTGGTATGCGATTGAGTGTGATAGCAAAGGAATACGGCCGTAATCCGTCGACAATAGGCACCATCCTTAAACAGAAGGATGCCATCAAAGCAGCTACACCGTCGAAGGGCATCACTATTTTGTCCAGCAAGAGGAACCACGTGCACGACAAGATAGAATGGCTGCTCCAAGTCTGGATAAAAGACAAACAAATCGCTGGCGATACGGTAACGGAGACAGCAATCACCCACAAGGCTAGCGCTATTTTCGGCGATTTGATTGCGCAGGCGGAAGACGATGGAGGGGAAGGGACTTCAACGCCAACCCCGGAGTTCAAGGCTTCGCATGGCTGGTTTAGAAATTCCGTAAACGGACTGGCATCCATTGGGTGGTGCGTCATGGGGAGGCTGCCAGCTCGGACACGAAAGCGGCAGAAGCATTTAAGAAAACTTTCGATGAGATGATGACCAAGGAAGGCTACAGTTCTCAGCAGGTTTTCAACTGTGATGAGACTGGCCTTTTTTGGAAAAAAATGCCTCGTCGGACGTACATCACGGAGGAAGAGAAGAAGCTACCCGGGCATAAGCCTATGAAAGACAGGCTTACGCTCGCACTTTGTTCCAACGCCAGTGGGGATTGCAAGGTGAAGCCCCTATTGGTGTATCATTCCGAGACTCCTCGAGCCTTCAAGGCCCACAAAGTGCTGAAGGAGAAGCTTCCAGTGATGTGGAGGGCTAATGCAAAAGCCTGGGTAACGAGGCTTTTGTTCACCGAGTGGGTAAATCTGTGTTTCGGCCCGACAGTGAAGAAATTTTTGGAAGAGAAGCGCCTCCCCCTGAAATGTCTGCTGGTGTTGGACAATGCCCCTCCCCACCCTCCTGGCCTCAAGGAAGATATCCTAGCGGAGTATTTCTTCGTTAAAATTCTTTTTCTTCCGCCCAACACCACCCCTCTCCTCCAGCCCATGGACCAGCAAGTGATAGCGAACTTTAAGAAGCTGTACACGAAACATCTTTTCAAGAGATGTTTCGACATCACCGATACCACAAACCTCACCTTGCGTCAATTTTGGAAGGAGCATTTCGACATCGTCATTTGTATCCGACTCATCGACCAAGCTTGGCAGGAGGTTTCGAGGAGAGCCTTGAATTCCTCGTGGAGGAAACTTTGCCCTGATGCCATATCCGCCCGAGACTTTGAGGGATTCGACGTGGGCGAAGCTGGTGCTGCAGAGTCCGAAACAGTTGGCGATCCCGAAACTGTTTCCCAATCAGATCTTGATGAGATCGTTGCACTCGGCAAGTCCATGGGGCTGGTCGTCGACGAGGACGACATCAACGACCTTCTCGACGAGCACCAAGAGGAGCTTACGACGGATGACCTGAAGGAGTTGGAGGCCATGCAACATAACGTCGTTCAAGAGGAGTTCTCTAGCAGCGGCGAGGAAGAGAAGGAGGACCCTATGACAACGGTAGAAATTAAGGATGTTCTATCCGCTTTTCATAAAGTGCAATAGTTTATCGAAAAAAAGACACCCGAAAAGGCTCACACAGGTCGTATGCTTGCACAGTTAGATGCCGTTTGCCTAAGTCGTTTCAGGAACATTGTGAAAAGTAGGCAGAAGCAATCTTCCTTGGATCGTTATTTTTTAAAGAGGCCTTCAGCATTAGCAGGAGTAAGCAAAAGCAAAAAGGAAGAACCAAGTGATGAAAAACAGAAAGTTGAAAGCAAAAAGGAAGAACCAAGTGATGAAATAAAGAAAGTTGAAAGCAAAAAGGAAGAACCAAGTGATAAACAGAACGTTGAAAGTGGTGATGAAGTTGAAATTCTGTAAAAAAAAAAAAAAAAAAAAAATATTTAATTTTTAGTTTTTTGTAAAGTAAAGTGTTACAGTTTTGTTAATGTGTTTCGTAAATTTTAGTTTTAGTTTTCCTTAAATTTTTTATGTGTTTTCGTAAAGTTAAGTGTACGTACGTACGTACGTTATCTGCCGTTTGTCCTCCTCCTCTGCCTCCACTTTCGGAGATAGCCTCACTCGAAAGGTAAGCTTCCACATTTTACGTACAGTATATTTCTTGTTACCATGTACACTTTATTTACAGGTTATTTTGCATTTTGTTACTAATTTAGGTATCGAATGGTCCAAATTGTTGTAGTATTTCATTGTTTATAGGTCAATTTAGCTTTATTATGAAATTTACTGGGGTGTTTTTGGAGGGCTTGGAACGGATTAGCCATTTTACATGTAAAATGTGATCCAAGATACGAAAACCTCATGATACGAAGGGCGCCTCGGAACGGATTAATTTCGTATCTCGAGGTACTACTGTAATTACATAGCAATAAGTTTCTAACATGGGTAAAAATGTTGAAACAATCTGGAAATCACAGTAGTGCTCTTTAGCTTTGGATGTAGGTAACTAACCCTATCCACTTTTTGGGAAGAACAGGTACAACGTAGCTAAACAGATCAATTTGTGCTCTTAGGTATGTCCATAAGTAGGGAAGTGGGGAGGGCCCCCATTATGTAATTTTATGGCAAGTATATACAAAAATTTATTTTATCAGAAAAAGGTAATTTTTATATAAATAACTTCCCGAGTAATTACATAGCAGAATCCCACATTGACCAGAGGTGGTATATTTGGACCTACATACACTATTTCAACACTAATATATTCTAAAACAGATGCTTGTAATAACCTTACCTGGTGAGGGAGCTACAGCAGGGAATTATGTATGCTGTCTGGTTGTCGCTCCTCTCCACCTGTAGTGACAGGGTATCAGGGCCCTGTGTCGCTTCTACTTTAGTGGGTGCTTTGCAAACATAGGGTAATTCCGTTGGTTACCATTGCTGAGAATTCAAACAAAATAAATGCCTTTGCCCTGGGTGCAGAGCACTAGAGACCAGAATTATTTTAATACGTATCTAAACCACAATTAAAAGCCTTCACCAAAACAACTTTTACCAAAAATAAACTTCCAAAAAAGACAATGATTGGAGGATACTCCAGTCCACAATACCACCAGGCTTCACAAGGCAAATTCAACAACCTTAATCAAGGCAAAGAGATACTAAAACAGGAGGTCTACTTCTATCCTTTGTTACCCAGTACCATGCCACCTGCGGAGAACAGACCTAATGTACTGCATTTATTGTAAACTGTTTTGACATCCCGAAGATAATGTGTAGCACATACCGATCTACATTTCCAGTACTATGTAGATTGCAAGATTGTAGAGAGAGAGAGAGATTCTGCTTCAAAGCCAGCGAAGTGGCTACTGCCCTTACATCATGTGCTTTAACTTTTAATAAGGGGAATACTTCCTCCTGTAATTTTTAATGTGATTCTATAATTACATCTCTAAGAAAGAAAGTCAAAGCATTCTCTGATAATGCACATACAGGATTTTTCACTAAGCACCACAAGTTCTGAGAGGTGCCTCTAATAACTTTTGTTTTTTCCAAATAACATTTTAAGACCTCTAATTGGACAGAGAGTTCTGTCTTGGTTTGTTGGGCCTTGAATCTCTGATAAACTCTTGATTAAAAATGAACGAGGCCAAGGTTTTGCGGGACATTCATTCTTTGCCACAAAGCCTAATGTAAAGGAGCAAACTGAGTTTCTTTGAGAAAATCCCACCTTTTTATCCTTTTGGCCATAGCTAAAGATACTGAAAACATTGTCTTCCTTGTCAGATCTCTAAGGGAAGAGGAATTCAATGGCTCAAAAGGAGGATCTGAAAGCAATGGACAATATCTAAATTTCAGGATACTGGAGATACTTCTTTCTGCTTTGTCGTGTCTAAAGACTTGATTAAACCTGAAATGCCTTGGTTTGTTAACAAATCTATACCTCTATGTTTATGTTTGAAAACCGATGACAGCATTGACCTGTAGCCTTTAATGGTTGAAGTAGCTAATCCCTTTGTAGATTTCATATACAGTAGAAAATCTGCAACTCTGCTATAGTGGTTTCAGATGTAGAGATATTATTTTCTTGGCACCACACTGAAAATTTACCACTTTGCTTGGTATAGATCTGTTGAGGATTGGCACTGCACAACCCTTTCGCTCTGACAAGCTTCCTGATAGTGCTAGAGCAGATAATCCTTGATGTAATTAAAGGAAGTGTGGCTTGAGAAGCCTTGCTTTCTGAGGTAACAGCCAGGGGTAAGCTACAAGCATACTGATTAGGTCTGGAAACCACTCTCTGTGTGGCCAGAAGAGAGCTACTAACGTCATCGAGATGTTGCTGAGGGATATGAATTTGTTCAATACTTCCCTTGCCATATTGAATAGGGGAAAGTGTATACATATATAGATTAGACCAGTCCTGGAGCATGGCATCTGTTGCCCATGCCAGAAGGTCCAGAACTGGTGAACAATAAAGAGAAAGACGATGATTTCTCGACGTCAAGAACAGATCTACCGACTGTTTTCCCCATTGTTTCCACAGGTCGGTGCATAGCTACTTGCAGTGGCTTAGTTCATCTGCTAGAACATTTAATTTTCCTTGGATGAATCAAGTTAGTATCATTATCTGGTTTCTCTCTGCTCATAACAGTTCCTTCTTGGTTCTTTGTGTATTAACACTCATGCCGTCAGACCAAGCAGTTACTATTATGTTGTGTGTCAGGTTTGAGAATGTTTGAAGCACTAGACATATCACTCTCAACTCCTTCACGCCAATGTGCAGGTCTTCTCTGTTGGAGACCACATCCCCGCAATTTCTTTGCCGTCCAACAGAGTCCGCCAACCCAGATCCGATGCATCTGAATATAATGTTAGGTTGGGGTTCAACGTGTGTAATGACTTTCCTACTGCAAACCTGTGTTCTCAAGCCACAACTGAAGATCATCTTTGATTTCAGAAATGTCTTGGAAGAGATGGGGAAGACAAACGAATCTGGTTGTGTCTTCCTCTTCCAACTGACCTTTAGGTAAAACTGGAGAGGTATAGTGTGTAATCTTCCTAAGGGCATAAACTTCTCTATCGATGAAAGTGTCCCCAACAGCCTCATCCACTTGTTGGCCAAGCAGGAGGGATGAGAGAGGAAGCTTCAAACTTTCTTTCCGCAATTTGTTATTCTCTGATCGGAGGGAGAAGCCTGAAAATTCAGATATGTAATCTATTATCATCCCAAAATACAGTATCGACTGAGAAGGAATCAGTTGTGACTTTAGGCTGATTATTAGGCCTAACTGACATCTAGATTCAGTGTCTTCTGTAAGTCCTCTATGCACTTGGATCTCAAGGGGGAGCGAAGGAGCCAGTTGTTGAGATATACACACATGTTTATATGACCATGAGGAGTAGCCACTTGGAGAGATGTGTAAGAACTCTGGTGAATACTCGGGGTGCTGCCAAAATTGGAAGACCTATCCCTGAAATACAAACCTGAGATACCTCTTGGACTCTGGATGTAGTATTGGTACATGGAAGTATACGTCCTTCATATCTATCGTTACCATCCAACCCCCTTGTTGGATGGCTGACAGGACTGACTGGTCTGTCTCCACACTGAATTTGGTTGTCTCTATGAAGAAATTCAGGGCGCTGACATCCAGAACAGGACTCCAACCCCCTGATGACTAGGATGACGAATAGACGGTTGTAAAAACCTTTGAAGGTTATGTCTTCGACCAATTCCCCAGCCTGTTTCTCTATAAGAGCAGATGCTTCCTGAGACATGGCTGAAAACCTCTTTGAGCCTATCGAGTAGGCTTTTAAGATGAAAGGTGAGGAGGGTAAGGGAGGTTTCTCCCTGAATGGGATGGCATAGTCCTCCTTGATGACCTTTAGTACCCACAGTTCCACACCTCTGGCTTCCCACTGCTCCCAAAACTGTAGTAGCCTCGCTCCTACAGGTGCACAGAAGATCAATTCTTAATTTTCTAGGGGCAGGTCTAAATGTAGGTTTCTTACAGGTCCTTCCTGTCTTAAGATTTCCACAAGGGAGGGATTGGAAGTGTCCTCTGTAACCACAAAAGGGCTGTTGAGCCAGAGGAGACACTGCTCTCATGTTGTCAGGGGCCGCAGGTGCACTTACTATGTTCCTCAGATGATTGGTATTGTGCAAGGAGGTCCTGCGTCAACTATTTTTGCAATTCTTCAGTGGTTCGCTATAATGTCAAATGTGGGAAAAGACTGATTTTGTCTAGGGAAGCGAAAAGCAGCAATGATCTCTGAGAGGGAGTTACCCCTTTCGTGGTAAATGAACACCACAATTCCCTCTTTTTCGGTACTACTCCAGTAGTAAAAACCGAAGCTAGTTCTAGTGCGCCCTCTCTAACTGCTTTATCTGTGCATCCAAGTACACTGAGCCAGTCGTAGCAAAATTCCCTATTATCTTCGCAAGAGCTCATACTGTCCAATCTAGGAAGCTTAGGGTTTCTAACACCTTAAAAATGTCTTTAAGAAGGTGGTCTATCTCCGAGGTTGTAAAGAAGACTTTTGCTGAAGTGAAGCAGATCTACCTGAATCAATAAGACTGGTGAAATCCCATTGAGAGGAGGCAGATTTACTACCAAGGAAGGAATTTCTCCAGAGGCATAAGACGCGTGCCTTCGTTTCACTAAATGAGGAGGAGAAAAACAGAAAGTCGCTTTACTGAGCTCCTCCTTTTCAGCTAACCAAGAGTCAGTCTTGGTGAAAGCCTTCTTAGAAGATAACAGTAACATCTTAAGAAGCTTTACTGAGACCCTTCTTTTCAGCTAACCAAGAGTCAATCTTGATGAAAGCCTTCTTAGAATATGACAGTACCATCTTAGGAAGCCCCACTGTTCCTGAGGGTTGTCGCATTATAAATGCCAACCCTGGAGAAGATGGTACTGCTGGAAAAAAGAAAGAAGGATAGCATACAAAGAAATACTGCAGGAGAGCTGAAAAATTAGACATCGGTTACTCCTGTTCTACATCATCTTCATCCTAAGAAGAGGAGGACACATCTAAAACTTCCAGAGGAATCTGAGTTGTCGATGAGGGGTTTTGAAGTAGGGTCAGAATACTGTCCAGTTGTTACTTGATATGTGAGTCTGTCTGCTTGTTCCTGAGTACACAATTGGCACTCAGGACGTGACACCGTACGCTTCTCTTCGAGTGCCAACTGGGCGGAAGCATGGCTAGAAATAAGAGGCACTAGTGATTACAGGTAAGCGTGAGCTGAACACCTGGGCTCGTACATTTCCACTGAAATGCAATCAGGATGAACTGAACGCTCAGATACTGGACACTCAGCAATCAATCAATCTAACACTGCCTTATTTTGCATACAGTAACTTGAACTCTCATATTCAAAAGGAACAATAATCATACACGGCCTCTTTATGCTTGGGCACTGGACACTTGTACGTATAGTACAATTGGGTGCTGGGTACTCAGATATTGGGCACTCGGAACCTGGACGATCTGTACATTTGTAGTTTGGGCATTCAGCCATTGGGCACTTGGCCTCTTTATGCTCGGGTGCTTGACACTTGAATACTACACTATCGGGCACTGGATGCTCTGATACTGGGCGCTCCGCTGGGTGCCCAGGCACTGCATAACCATATATTGGGTGCTCAGATATGGGGTGTTCGGCCGTCAGATGCCGTTCATCATATACTTGGCATTTGTCATACACTATGCACTCGGTTACTGGCCACTTTCTTAGGCGCAAAGCTAATCAGTAGCTGATGGGGGCTCTCCTAAAAACTGCAAGAGGGGAGCGGACTGCGCTCTTGCTCTTTCACATGTTTACTGAATGAAGGAGATCATCTGGTGTAGCAAGCCTTTTCAGTGGCCTTGAGACATTAGAAAAAATTTTACTCTGTCCTCTATGTACCCCTGTGTCTGAGTCACTTGAGGAAAGAGCATGAACATCCATATCAGCAACTTTCCAATGGCCGCCTAACAAGTCCTGGGATATGCGTTCAACAAGCTTGTTTGACGGGGTAACTACCCATGGGCAAACGCCACCGACCTCCCTTAGACTACCAGTTTGCTTCCTCCCAGGGACAGGGAAGTTTAGCAGGGATCTTGGTTTAGGAGCGTCAGTGGAACGGATAGTTACCTCCTCCACTGCACTTGCACTAAAACTGTTTACTTTGCCCATCAGAACTTTAACCAATAGACTAAACTTATGGTCTATCCGTGCCTGAAGTTTGGCAATGGCATTGAGTTTTGAAGAAAGGGAGCTGGGAATTGGAGTCAAGAGAAAAGTTGGAGAAGTATTCATTGGAGAAAAAGCAGTCCGAGGTGTAACAGATATAGGAATATTGACAATATTAACTCTTGATGAACTCACCTGACTAGCAGTCTTAGCCTCTGCTCTAGTAGACACTTTCCTACTTCTGTCACATTTAAGTTTCATTAAATGAGTATCTAATACCTCCCATTTCCCCTTATCCCAATCTTTACACTCATTACAAGTCAGAGTTAAAGAACAAACTTGTCCTCTGCACATACTACACACTTTATGGGAGTCATATTTGGCCGAAGTCAGTCTCGTTATGCAGCCTTTGCCAAACACTAGATGCAGTAGATGAACTAGAGTCTGACATAATTCAATCGAAAGTCAAAATCAGTGATAAGTCAATCGAAGCCAATATAATTAGTGCTACCAAAACAATTGAATACGTCACCCAACCAGCGAAAAACCCCAACCATCCGGTGACCAAAAAATTTCAAGAGCCGCTCAACCACCATGTAACTGTCCATTGCCCAACAGAAACAAAATTGATTCTGTTTAGCTACATTGTACCTATTATTCCCCCAAAGTAGGCGGGGCGAATTGCATCTAAAACAAAAGTGTGCTACCAAGATTTCCTACCTTTTTCAAATTTTTAGCTGCCATAGTGTTAGAAACTTAAACTGTGTAATTACTTGGTAAGTTACTTAAATAAAAAGATAATTATGCTGCAATAGGTGTGGTTAGAGCAAACCCCACCCCTCAAAAAAAAAATTGGAAGAACCCTGTTTCTCACTTAACAATTACCAAGCTTTAATTTAGCCAAGTGATATATGTACCCAGTAGCTACACCCAGAGGGTTCAGGTTGTTAGGTTTTGCCAGCTTGGTAGGTCATCCAAAAGAAAAACAGATGGTTGACTATAAAATAAAATTAAGAAATTCAAGAGTTAAGGAACACACACCAATCTGCAAAGCATATTCAGTATAAAGGGTACCACTGTGCCATTATCGCCAATTTTCTGTGATCTGCGATTTTCCGTTATCTCATGTTAGCAGTGATTTTTGGTTAGCTGTGCTCAGCCAGGAATAGAAGCTCCGCCATTAACTGGAGACTGCCTGTGAATGTGTGGTCTATATATATATATATATATATATATATATATATATATATATATATATATATATATATATATATAGTGGATATCCTGTTTTCACGTTCTCGGCATTCGTGGACTCATGCATTCGCGGACTCATCGCGGATTTCTCTCTAGAACATATACCGT
>NC_061107.1:94264391-94278413 GCF_015104395.2 Macrobrachium nipponense
TTAGGCGGCCATTGGAAAGTTGCTGATATGGATGTTCATGCTCTTTCCTCAAGTGACTCAGACACAGGGTACATAGAGGACAGAGTGAAATTTTTTGCTAATGTCTCAAGGCCACTGAAAAGGCCTGCTACACCAGATGATCTCCTTCATTCAGTAAACATGTGAAAGAGCAAGAGCGCAGTCCGCTCCCCTCTTGCAGTTTTTAGGAGAGCCCCCATCAGCTACTGATTAGCTTTGCGCCTAAGAAAGTGTCCGAGTGGCCAGTAACCGAGTGCATAGTGTATGACAAATGCCAAGTATATGATGAATGGCATCTGACGGCCGAACACCCCATATCTGAGCACCCAATATATGGTTATGCAGTGCCTGGGCACCCAGCGGTAGCGCCCAGTATCAGAGCATCCAGTGCCCGATAGTGTAGTATTCAAGTGTCAAGCACCCGAGCATAAAGAGGCCAAGTGCCCAATGGCTGAATGCCCAAACTACAAATGTACAGATCGTCCAGGTTCCGAGTGCCCAATATCTGAGTACCCAGCACCCAATTGTACTATACGTACAAGTGTCCAGTGCCCAAGCATAAAGAGGCCGTGTATGATTATTGTTCCTTTTGAATATGAGAGTTCAAGTTACTGTATGCAAAATAAGACAGTGTTAGATTGATTGATTGCTGAGTGTCCAGTATCTGAGCGTTCAGTTCATCCTGATTGCATTTCAGTGGAATGTACGAGCCCAGGTGTTTCAGCTCACGCTTACCCGTAATCAACTAGTGCCTCTTATTTCTAGCCATGCTTCCACCCAGTTGGCACTCGAAGAGAAGCGTACGGTGTCACGTCCTGAGTGCCATTGTGTACTCAGGAACAAGCAGACTGACTCACATATCAAGTAACAACTGGACCGTATTCTGACCCTACTTCAAAACCCCTCATCGACAACTCAGATTCCTCTGGAAGTTTTAGATGTGTCCTCCTCTTCTTCGGATGAAGATGATGTAGAATAGGAGTAACCGATGTCTAATTTTTCAGCTCTCCTGCGGTATTTCTTTGATACTATCCTTCTTTCTTTTTTCAGCAGTACCATCTTCTCCAGGCTTGGCATTTATAATGCGACAACCCTCAGGAACAGTGGGGCTTCCTAAGATGGTACTGTCATATTCTAAGAAGGCTTTCATCAAGATTGACTCTTGGTTAGCTGAAAAGAAGGGTCTCAGTAAAGCTTCCTAAGATGTTACTGTCATCTTCTAAGAAGGCTTTCACCAAGACTGACTCTTGGTTAGCTGAAAAGAAGGAGCTCAGTAAAGCGACTTTCTGTTTTTCTCCTCCTCATTTAGTGAAACGAAGGCACGCATCTTATGCCTCTGGAGAAATTCCTTCCTTGGTAGTAAATCTGCCTCCTCTCAATGGGATTTCGCCAGTCTTATTGTTATTCAGGTAGATCTGCTTCACTTCAGCAAAAGTCTTCTTTACAACCTCGGAGATAGACCACCTTCTTAAGACATTTTTAAGGTGTGAGAAAACCCTAAGCTTCCTAGATTGGACAGTATGAGCTCTTGCGAAGATAATAGGGAATTTTGCTACGACTGGCTCAGTGTACTTGGATGCACAGATAAAGCAGTTTAGAGAGGGCGCACTAGAACTAGCTTCGGTTTTTACTACTGGAGTAGTACTGAAAAAGAGGGAATTGTGGTGTTCATTTACACGAAAGGGGTAACTCCCTCTCAGAGATCATTGCTGCTTTCGCTTCCCTAGACAAAATCAGTCTTTTCCCACATTTGACATTATAGCGAACCACTGAAGAATTGCAAAAATAGTTGACGCAGGACCTCCTTGCACAATACCAATCATCTGAGGAACATAGTAAGTGCACCTGCGGCCCCTGACAACATGAGAGCAGTGTCTCCTCTGGCTCAACAGCCCTTTTGTGGTTACAGAGACACTTCCAATCCCTCCCTTGTGGAAATCTTAAGACAGGAAGGACCTGTAAGAAACCTACATTTAGACCTGCCCCTAGAAAATTAAGAATTGATCTTCTGTGCACCTGTAGGAGCGAGGCTACTACAGTTTTGGGAGCAGTGGGAAGCCAGAGGTGTGGAACTGTGGGTACTAAAGGTCATCAAGGAGGACTATGCCATCCCATTCAGGGAGAAACCTCCCTTAACCCTCCTCTCCTTTCATCTTAAAAAGCCTACTCGATAGGCTCAAAGAGGTTTCAGCCATGTCTCAGGAAGCATCTGCTCTTATAGAGAAACAGGCTGGGGAATTGGTCGAAGACATAACCTTCAAAGGTTTTTACAACCGTCTATTCGTCATCCTAGTCATCAGGGGGTTGGAGTCCTGTTCTGGATGTCAGCGCCCTGAATTTCTTCATAGAGACAACCAAATTCAGTGTGGAGACAGACCAGTCAGTCCTGTCAGCCATCCAACAAGGGGGTTGGATGGTAACGATAGATATGAAGGACGTATACTTCCATGTACCAATACTACATCCAGAGTCCAAGAGGTATCTCAGGTTTGTATTTCAGGGATAGGTCTTCCAATTTTGGCAGCACCCCGAGTATTCACCAGAGTTCTTACACATCTCTCCAAGTGGCTACTCCTCATGGTCATATAAACATGTGTGTATATCTCAACAACTGGCTCCTTCGCTCCCCCTTGAGATCCAAGTGCATAGAGGACTTACAGAAGACACTGAATCTAGATGTCAGTTAGGCCTAATAATCAGCCTAAAGTCACAACTGATTCCTTCTCAGTCGATACTGTATTTTGGGATGATAATAGATTACATATCTGAATTTTCAGGCTTCTCCCTCCGATCAGAGAATAACAAATTGCGGAAAGAAAGTTTGAAGCTTCCTCTCTCATCCCTCCTGCTTGGCCAACAAGTGGATGAGGCTGTTGGGGACACTTTCATCGATAGAGAAGTTTATGCCCTTAGGAAGATTACACACTATACCTCTCCAGTTTTACCTAAAGGTCAGTTGGAAGAGGAAGACACAACCGATTCGTTTGTCTTCCTCCCCATCTCTTCCAAGACATTTCTGAAATCAAAGATGATCTTCAGTTGTAGCTTGAGAACACAGGTTTGCAGTAGGAAAGTCATTACACACGTTGAACCCCAACCTAACATTATATTCAGATGCATCGGATCTGGGTTGGCGGACTCTGTTGGACGGCAAAGAAATTGCAGGGATGTGGTCTCCAACAGAGAAGACCTGCACATTGGCGTGAAGGAGTTGAGAGTGATATGTCTAGTGCTTCAAGCATTCTCAAACCTGACACACAACATAATAGTAACTGCTTTGGTCGACGGCATGAGTGTTAATACACGAAGAACCAAGAAGGAACTGTTTATGAGCAGAGAGAAACCAGATAATTGATACTAACTTGATTCATCCAAGGAAAATTAAATGTTCTAGCAGATGAACTAAGCCACTGCAAGTAGCTATGCACCGACCTGTGGAAACAATGGGGAAAACAGTCGGTAGATCTGTTCTTGACGTCGAGAAATCATCGTCTTTCTCTTTATTGTTCACCAGTTCTGGACCTTCTGGCATGGGCAACAGATGCCATGCTCCAGGACTGGTCTAATCTATATATGTATACACTTTCCCCTATTCAATATGGTAAGGGAAGTATTGAACAAATTCATATCCCTCAGCAACATCTCGATGATGTTAGTAGCTCCCTTCTGGCCACACAGAGAGTGGTTTCCAGACCTAATCAGTATGCTTGTAGCTTACCCCTGGCTGTTACCTCAGAAAGCAAGGCTTCTCAAGCCACACTTCCTTTAATTACATCAAGGATTATCTGCTCTAGCACTGACAGGCTTCAGACTGTCAGGAAGCTTGTCAGAGCGAAAGGGTTGTGCAGTGCCAATCCTCAACAGATCTATACCAAGCAAAGTGGTAAATTTTCAGTGTGGTGCCAAGAAAATAATGTCTCTACATCTGAAACCACTATAGCAGAGTTGCAGATTTTCTACTGTATATGAAATCTACAAAGGGATTAGCTACTTCAACCATTAAAGGCTACAGGTCAATGCTGTCATCGGTTTCAAACATAACAAAACATAGAGGTATAGATTTGTTAACAAACCAAGGCATTTCAGGTTTAATCAAGTCTTTAGACACGACAAAGCAGAAAGAAGTATCTCCAGTATCCTGAAATTTAGATATTGTCCATTGATTGCTTTCAGATCCTCCTTTTGAGCCATTGAATTCCTCTTCCCTTAGAGATCTGACAAGGAAGACAATGTTTTCAGTATCTTTAGCTATGGCCAAAAGGATAAAAAGGTGGGATTTTCTCAAAGAAACTCAGTTTGCTCCTTTACATTAGGCTTTGTGGCAAAGAATGAATGTCCCGCAAACCTTGGCCTCGTTCATTTTTAATCAAGAGTTTTATCAGAGATTCAAGGCCCAACAAACCAAGACAGAACTCTCTGTCCAATTAGAGGTCTTAAATGTTATTTGGAAAAAACAAAAGTTATTAGAGGCACCTCTCAGAACTTGTGGTGCTTAGTGAAAAATCCGTGTGTGCATTATCAGAAGAATGCTTTGACTTTCTTTCTTAGAGATGTAATTTGGGTAAACAAAGACAGGGTGGGTTTCATAGGGCGACATGAGCCAATCACCCAGAAATAGATTTTTCCTACGTCAAAATCCCTTTTCTGGGCTCAGCTCGTGTCGGCCTATGAAAGAGTACCAGAGAAACAGACAGATGGGAATTAAGGACAAATGAAAATCAGTTGTAAAAAAGAGGTATATAATATAAGTGAATCAGGTATATTACAGAATACAAACTAAGTACTTAAAGCTAACTTATCCTAAACAATGACATGATAAAGAAAGCAAAACAATATAAAGTACTTAAAATTAACTTATATTAAACATAGTAATATCCAGTAATGCAATGCAAATTAACAAAATAGATTCACTTAAGTAAGGTATTTACATAATATACAAACACTTGTGTCCTACCCTAGCATAAAAATAAGGGTAGGGACACTGAAGTACATTATAAGTACATAGTGTGGATGTCCCTAGCAAAAAAATAAGGGACAATCCACCAATATGATCTCAGCGGCTAAGGCTAGAGTATCGAGTAGCATGGCGATAGGGTGAGGCATGTTGGAAACGAGGTAGGTAGCAAAGGAGACCTGGATCTATACTATGACTACTATACAGTATCAGGAGAAACAATGTTTCCCGCTGCTACTGCAGAAAATTTTAAAGATTCCAAGGACTTTAGGTAGTGACGTTTAAAGACTGTCGGAGATTTCCATCCAGTATACTTTTTAAGATCCTCAAAGTTCATATGTTGAAAGTAGTATTGAATTGAGGTGGGCTACTCCTCTGATGTCATGTTGCTTTTGGAAATGAATCAGGATTGGCTTGTTTAATGAAGTAAAGGATCTGTTGACTAATTCCTTTTACTGATAAAGTACCACCTTTTTCTCTCATAAAGAGAGAACCTGAGGATCTTGAGGATGTGCGAGATAGAAAGGCTCTTAAAGTTGATACTGGGCAGAGAGAAGGATCTTGCGGAAGTGGGATGACTTTCCAAGGATCCCACCTCCCCCTTGCAAGAGGATCTCATTTTTAGCCAAAAAACTACGATCCGGAGCAAGCAGAAACTTCTCCTGAGGGGAGGAATTCCACATGACCCGCATCTCTGGATAGAGCCGACAGTTCTGAAATTCTAGCTCCTGAAGCTAGGCTTAGTAAGAATAACGTCTTTCTAAGAGCATTATGAATGTACAAGACGAGTTGTCAGTATCTGAGGCTAGTTTGAGGACATCATTTAAGAACCATGAGCCTGCAGTAGGCCTTTGAGAAGGTCTAAGTCTAGCACAGGCTTTAGGAATAGACGTAAAGTAAGATTCTGTTAGGGTCTATCTGGGAAACCCAAACTGAAAGATCTTCCTCAAAGCCGATTTATGAGTAGTAATAGTGCTATCTGCTAAACCGTTTTTCAAAACAAGGATCTGAAAAGGATATAGCTAAGTTAACTGTCATGGTTGTAGTGTTTGATTCTTTCAGGAAGGATGCTAATTTTTAACAGCTGAGTCATATTGTCTAATAGTTGACTCTCTCTTATCTGATTCTAGGAAGAGATGTTTTGTGGATCAATGTTAGCATCTTTGTTAGCCGCAAACTTCATGAAGTCCATAAAGTTAGGGTCTGAAGAATTCCTGAGGAAGCGAACACAGTCCTCATTTGTACTGATTTGCGACAGCTTGGGATTGGGAATCCGTTGAGGTCGGAGACCCAATTCCAGAAGCAGAGGATACCAGTTGCTCTTGGGCCAGTCTGGAGCAATCAGAGCTACTAGTCCCTTGAAAGTCCTCAGCTTGCTCAAGACTTTCAAAAGAAGATTCACTGGAGGAAAGACATAAATTTTTCTCCACTGATTCCAATCTAACGACAGGGCGGTCCGTGGCATAAGCAGGAGTCCAGGTTGGGGGCCACATAGCAAGGGAGCTTGTGGTTCGCTTGTGAGGCGAAGAGATCCATTGGAGGGACCCTGGGACTCTACCGGCGGAATTACCACAACACTGGAATGACCCGTCGTCCAGGGACCATTCTAATTCCGAGAGGACGACCGGACGGGACAAGCGTCTGCTATCACATTTCTTACCCCCGCCAGGTGAGTGGCGGACAGATGCCATTTGTGTCTGCTAGTGCAAAGATGGCTATCATGACATGGTTCACATGTTTGGATTTGGACCCTACCTTTGTTGATGCAATGAACTACCACTGCACTGTCCAAAACCAGTCTTAGATGAGACTTTTCGGGGGAAGAAGTCTCTTCAGGGTAAGAAATACTGCCATTGCTTCCAAGCGTTTATGTGAAGCTGGCGGAACTGAACTGACCAAGTCCCCTGAACTTGCTTGCAATTGAGGAATATCCCCCCACCCGGACAGGGAGGCATCCGTGTGAATGGTTAACACTGGAAGGGGATATTGAAGGGGTACTAGTTTGGCCAGGTTCTTCACTTTTGTCCATGGACGGAGCTGATTGCGAAGGATCTGTGGAATTACTGACCCAACTTTGTCTCGAGATTTTGGCGATTTGCTCTCAATCGCCAAACTCGGTTTATATCTTTCAGCCTTGCTTCAGGAGAATGTCTGTCACTGAGGCAAACTGAAGAGAACCTAGGATTCTTTCCTGGTTCTCCTTGATGTTTGTTTGCATTTGAGAAATTGTTTCACAGACTTGGCTATTTCTTTCCTTTTGACCACCGGAATTGACAGATTGTGGGAAGACAAATCCCATTGGATTCCTAGCCACTGAAAACGACGATTCTGGAGTAAGTCTGGATTTCGTCTTGTTTATCTGGAACCCCAGATGTTCCAGAAATTGAACTACCTTTTTTGTGGCTTTGAGACATTCCTCGACCGTTGGTGCCCAGATCAACCAATCGTCGAGGTATGCTGCTACCATTATCCCTTGAGTTCTCAATTGTTGAACTACCACTTCTGCTATTTTCGTGAATACCCTGGGGCTACATTCAGACCGAAGGGCATCACTTTGATGAGAACGTCTGATTTCCTAGTTTGAAGCCTAGGAATGGGCGGAAGTGCCTGGCTATAGGGATATGATAGTATGCGTCTGTAAGATCGATGGAGCATGTGACGGCCCCACGGGGGGAAGTAAGGTCCTTACTTGCGAGATGGTAAGCATTTTGAACTTGTCGCAACGAATGAAAGAGTTTAGCTTTGACAAGTCTAAGATTACCCTTCTTTTTGTTGAGCCTTTCTTTGGCACGCTGAATAAGCGACCTTGAAATTTTAGATGCTTGACTCTCGCAATAGCTCCTTTCTGAAGGAGTTCCTCCGCGTAATCTGTCAATTCCTTTGATGGTTTCCTGATAAAATGATTTGATTGGAGGAGGATCTTGATCCAACTCCAACCCAATCCCTTGGACATGATGCTCTGTGCCCATTTGCTGAACCCCCACCTGTGACGGAAGAGGAACAGCTCCTCCAACCTGGGGAGCCTCACTGTTGTTGGGCGGGTTGACCTCCGCCCGCCCTCCTCTGAATTGCTTCCCCTTGTCGCTCTCCCTGTGCCACGCTGGCGAAAGTGGCCTCTCGCCCTGCTACCTCTCGAAAGCCTATTAAAGGCTGGGTAAGCTTGACCTTCATACATAGAGTTGAAGGCCGGCGAGACTGCGTAGGAGGTTGAGGGTTGCGACTGAGGGGACAACAGGAGGATGGGTTGGGCCTGTTTCGAAGTCGATGGTTGTCCCTGTTGGGTAACTGGGACGGCCTGAACGAACTGCTGTTGCTGCTGATGTTTCTGGTAAGGCTGGAACCTTCTACCAGACTTCTTGAGTTTCTTACCAGCAGCAGGGGCGGATTCTTGCTTCCTCTTAGAAGAGATGCCCCACCTAGCCCTAAGGCTCTGGTTGAGCCTAGCAGCCTCATGGTGCACCTCATTCACAGCAGACTCTGGGAAGAGGTCCGCCCCCCACATGCTGGAAGCCATTGGAGTCTATTAGGTTCGTGCCTAATAGTGCACTCCTGCAGAACATGCTTTCGGCAGTTCTCCTCCTAGCTTGGAAGAAGTCGAAAGCATCCGTCTGAACTGTTTGAAGCTGAGACTTGGCCAGAATCTTGAATAGCGGTTCTGTGCCATACGATAGTGCCGCCATTTCAGTGATAATCAGTGAGTTGAGGGACCTCCCAAACCTAGTTCGAGCATTGAACTCCGCCTGAATCAAGTATCAGGCAGCCTTGGAAGCTTTTCGCCAAACTGGTCCATTGCGCAGTCTGGTTTAAGCTTACCAATCGTGAATGTGGCAGGCAAGTTCTCCCACAATTCCCCAAAGGCTGGAAAGAGCGGAGAAGTAGAATCAGCTTCCCTCAGCTGTGGCATGGGCTCATCCTTGAGGACTGCCTGAAGAGTCGCTTCCACTATTTTGGTAGCGAACGGAAGAGAAGCCTCCTCCTCCGTCGCAAAAATAGTGAAAGGACTCTTGAAAGCCTGGAGCTTAGTGTTGGTACACTCCCAGTCCTCCAGGCAGTGAACCCATTCCCGCTGTGCGTGCTCTCTACTATATAGCACGTTTTCTTGGGAAATCTTGTCCTCCCTAGTGAGGGCCGCCACTGTCAGCCTAGCATATCCAATGAAAGGCTGAGTTAATCCCTGGAGCATAAAACTCGAAGTCCTCAATCCTTCGAGTTCCACACTCCGGGACAGAGATCATACCGTCCTTAAATGGAGCGTAAGCGGCCACTCTCCATGGATTATCCATGGAGAAGGCTGGTAGCGACTCATATGGAGGTAGCTGGAGAATGCCAGTTACCTGCTAACTGGGGAGATTGGTTGAGGAGCCTGAGCAGCCCAGCTACTCGGTCCTCATTCTCTCTAACTCTGTTAGAGAGATCTTGAATGGACTGGCCCGACTGACTGAGGGTGTTTGACAGTTGTGCAAACATCTGTTCAAACCTGGTTCCAAGGGCGGAGACCTGCGAGCCGACCATCTCTCCCACCTGTTGCATCACCACTGCTGAAAAGGCAGTGGGATCAAAGGAGCTCGGTCCCGCTACTCCAACCTGCGTTGCCGAGTGGATGCGGTGGAGGCCGGAGAAGGCATTGGCTCGACTGGAGCGCGAGCCTTCTCCTTAGAAGCCGTTGCTTCTAGAGCTCTTGGAGTAACGGAAGAGCTCGGCTTAGTCCTTCCCCCACCCGGCGTCAGCATAGGAAGTCGAAGACTTCTTTGCTGAAGAGACGACGACGACTTCTTAGAAGTCGTCTGTGGAGGGTCTTCTGTTCTCTTGTCCCTTCACCTTTGGGGGTACAGAGAGAGCGGGAGAGCGGGCAGGGATCTCAGATCCCGTAAGCCTTGAAAAGAAGCAGTAGAAGGGACAGGAGAAGATCCAGGAGCGCCCAAAGGAAAGACCTTGGGCGCCCGACACACCTACCTCAACCAACAAATCCGCCGCCCCTACCGCCATAGGTTCGATGTTCAGGTCCAAAGTTGCGACGTCCTGGGACCGGCTCCTGCGTGGCCGCGGACCCCCCCCCCGAACGACTGCTGCACCTCTTGCTGTATGGAAGCAATGAGAGGGGCTGCCCGAGATAGGAATCAACGTAGCCTGTTGATTTGCCGCGGGGTGGAATATTCTGAACGGCCAGCTTCTTATCTAAGATGTACTGGCTGGCCCTTGGCAGCGTTCTTCCCGAAGCCGCCCACCCAAGCCTTCAGGGTTGCTAGGGCGACTTCCTTCACGGCGGCAGCCTGAAAGAGAAGGCGAAATGAAGCTTCTAGTGGCGGGACGGGGTTTAACAAGCTTATGACTAAGTGTTATTAGTAATACGATAAAGAAGTCTAAAA
The DNA here is from genome assembly GCF_015104395.2 of Macrobrachium nipponense. Lineage (NCBI taxonomy): Eukaryota > Metazoa > Arthropoda > Malacostraca > Decapoda > Palaemonidae > Macrobrachium > Macrobrachium nipponense. The sequence goes on from NC_061107.1 coordinate 94,274,730, forward strand.
TCGACTTACCCCCCCCACCAGCTGACTGACAAGGTCATAGCAAATGGTGCAGGCTTCTTGGGTGCCAGACGATCATAGAGTTTGTGGGTCGTGGCACACGGGGCGTGAGTCCTGCACTCATCGTGGGCGCAGGGTCGTTACAAGCGTCGCGTTACACCCCAGGACCTGACAGTTGGTAGCCTGTAAGTGGAAAGATACATGAGTATCAGAAGAACACTTACAGCCTAACAATTGCTCCGCTGCATGCCGGAGCGTGAAGTTAGATTAAACCAGAGCCCCGCCATAATACGTGTGGTAACTAGGCGGTTGGAGTTGTCTAAGGCTACGCCGGAGACAAGAGAGAATATCCAACCAGGTGTGGTGGTGAGACCATGAAACCACGACGGAGAACGACGGAGATGGTATACACACAGTTAGTTAATACTAAAATTCACCGTAAAATTAGGGTATATCCTTAATTTATAACGAAATATATATAAATCTTTTCCCCGTCTACTAGAGAGTGCCCGGGTAAGAAGCAAGCTCTCCTCCAGTAGCGGGAAAAAGGCAGGATATAGTAGGCAAGCAACAGACCACTAGTAGTGACCACCCCGCGCCCGCTGGCGGAGCCAGGCGAACTATAACCAAAGGGCCCCGGCTGCAGCGGAGGCTCCGTTCGTTACAGTAGGGGGAAAGGTGGGACTGAGCAATGGGGGGGCGTTTCCTGGCGTAACGCGGCGGGAGAGAGAGAGTGGGGGGGGGGGTTGCCTTACTCCTCCCCGTCCTCAAAACAAAGCTAACCCGCTCGGTGACCCGGTACCCGAGACAAGTGGTCGCCCTATACCCCAGCTGGGAGGGAGCTCCTGGCCTCCTCAGAGAAAGAGGAGGAAGGCTACTGTGGTGTCATGGTAACCAAGGAGTCCCCCAGACCCCTCCCTATACCTAGGTAGGGAGGGTAAGGGGAAGGGTAAGGTGCTATGGAACACGTGACCGCAATGGGCCTAATCCGCGATAGCAACACACCAACCGTGGAAGGGTCCACATGAACCAGACTGCCTACCAACACATGGGACATGCACCTAGGCTAGCCTAACACCCTAAAAAAACTAAAAAACTAAAAATACATTGTAAAAAGAGGGGAAAAGACACTTTTAGCAAAAGAAAAAGAAGCCCAGGAGGAGGCAAAACTGTTCCGAGGAACAGTTGACTACTCGGAGCAGCAATAGCCGATGAAGAGCAAGAGCCGGGATGCTGGGCCAGAAACACAGAATAGCCCTAAATACCAACTAGAGAAATGGGTAAAAGGGTTGTCCTAACTATAAAAACGATGTAATAAACGATGAACGTGATATAGAAAGCCATAGTATAAGAAAGTCCAGTATGGAAGACCGGTAATTCTTAACATGAGGCGGCATGCGCCGCCACGAGTCAACCGGGAGACCGTATATGACCTATTAGAAGGAAAATACTGGTCCCTGGAAGACTAAAATACGGTAAAATACTACTTATGAGGCACTTAACTTAGCCGATGCGATGGCAGCACGTTCCATGGTGAATAAAAGAGATAAATCCCAAGAAACACGCACGAGAAAAAAAGCGTACAACGTGTAAGTTGCTAATGATTAAGGATGACCGCTAGGGGCGCTGCTGTCCGTGGCGTCAGTAGTAGTTAGTATGTTAGCGGGCCGCATCACCTGTTAGTATCAGCTCTCTCTGGTGGGGATTTTAGATTGGAAGGTCTAAATGGTGAATGACTCATGGTAGTGATCCCACTCGCCCCTATTCACATACCGACACTTCTTTTATAGAGTGAGCGAGTCAGTTTTACTGACATTTTCTTAATTTTGTTTTTCTCTGGTAATTTTTAGATTAATTTTGCCTAGAAAGAATGATATTAAGGATACTTTCATAGGCCGACACGAGCTGGAGCCCAGAAAATAGCGCTAGCCTTGGGTGGGTGATTGCTGTCTCCGTTACCGATCGCCAGCGTTTGTTTGTCTTTTATCCAGACGTGGAGCAGCATTCCATCTCGTCGTGCACGGGGTTCCTCTTGCTGGACAAAATAGTGATGCCCTTCGACGGTGTAGCTGTTTGATGGCATCCTTCTGTTTAAGGATGGTGCCTATTGTCGACGGATTACGGCCGTATTCCTTTGCTATCACACTCAATCGCATACCAGCTTCGTACTTCTTGATGATCTCCATCTTTGTCTCCAAAGAGAGCATGCGCTTCTTCCGTGAATTTCAACTTTCTTGGGACCCATGACTACGTTATCTTGTACGTAATTTACGTATAAGTTACATAATAAAGTTTTGCACAACACGACAATACTACTGCAACGAAATCACTAACGAATTTACGTTACTAAAACGAAATCGTTGGACCTAACGAATGCCGCGTGCGTATGATAAAGATGCTGGTACGAAGTGGCCGAGGTAGGCACGCATGATGGGAGGGATGCTGTCCAATAGGAGAGAAGGATCTCATGTCATGGTGGTGACTAGCATCAGGAACCAATGGGAGAGCAGGAGGATGGTGGCTAGTCTACTAGAACTAAGATGGCGGCGAGTTTCAAAATTGTTATCCGGGTGAATCTCGGACTTTCAGAACCTTTCGTATCTTGAAAAACTTTTTCGTATGTAGAGCTGTAAAATTTTTTTTGCATTTGGCTTTCGTATCTCGAGTTTTTCGTAAGTTGAGCCTTTCGTATCTCGAGGTACCACTGTACTTTTGTAAGTATGTACACAAATTTATTTTATCATAAAAATGTCTTTATGAATGTGTGTACATAGTCATCAATTTACACTGAAGCAATAAGGTTTGTTTCCAAAACATAGAATTGGTGTCATAATTTTCATTGAAACAACACAACTTAGTTGTATGGTTGAACTGTCCACAGGGCTCACTTAACCCTTAATGGACGTTTACCCTATATGATGGAAAAATGAGGTACCCTCATATGAGTGGCAAAAAACTGACGGATACCCTCATATGAGTGCCAAAAATAGGTTTTGGGTGGTAGATAGATTCACTCATGGTGAGGATCAATATTACGCACCATCGAATTGGGGGAATCGGGTAGGAAAGAGGTTTCATTACTTCTATAGCCCATAAATTCACTAATGGCAACTTTTAGACTGGCTCAGCTCACCAATTCTAGGCGGCTTATGACTTAGTTGTGCATTTGACTTCAAGGAGATGTACTGCCTTTCTCTCTTTCACACTTGATGTCATTTTATATATTTGCTCTTAAATATACCCCGGGGGTTGCTGTTAGCTTTACTTTTTTATTTTTGTTTTTTATGAAAGTAAGTCAGTAATAATTGTAATTTTGCAGAGAAAAGTTCAAACAAGAAACATTAGGAATAACATGTATAATCCAAAATAATTACGTACTACTGCATTTTCAATCTTGGTAAATGTATGATTCCCTCATGGCGCTGTTAACCACAATTTTCCAGTGCCAAAAGTGGATTTACAGCACTGTTACGTGCTTTACGGTGCTGTAACTCGGACTTATGGTGCTGTAACATGCTTTATGGCACTGTTACCTGAACTTATGGTGTTGTAAGTGCTATTTATTCCCATTATAATATGATAATTCAGGTTAAGGTAATTTTTTGCTTACAACACCCTGCTGAGAACAGAACCCTACCGTAACGTGGGGAATGCTATATTTTACAACGAATAATGTATTTAGTTTAA
>NC_061107.1:94278913-94326413 GCF_015104395.2 Macrobrachium nipponense
AATGTATTTAGTTTAAGTATTATTTTGTTTTTAGCTGTCTCTTGCCCGCCACCAAGGGTGCCAATCAGCTAAGTATATATCTGCTGGGTAAGTTACTTGTACAAAAATGATATTGTTAAGATACAATAAAGTTTTGTACATACTTACCTGGCAGATATATACGATTAATGGCCCACCCAGCCTCCCCTCAGGAGACAGGTGGAAGAGAAATTATGGCTTAGAAAACGGGAATAGTTCCAGACCCCGCCACCCAGCGGCGGGAATGGTGGATCACCTGACCTACCTGTCGCGTGTGCCGCGAGTTTTGAAATTCTGTCGGGACGACCGAGTCTATAGCTAAGTATATATCTGCCAGGTAAGTATGTACAAAACTTTATTGTATCTTAACAATATCATTTTTCAATTTCTTGTGGAAAGTAGGGAGAATTTTAAGAATTTTTTTCTTACACCATGTGTATGTGCATATCTTCCTCTTTCCATGGATGTGTGTGCATTTTTTTTTCTTTTTTGAATTGGCTGACCTCAGTTTCCCTGGCCTGGGGTGCTGCTTATGTTTTTTTTTTTTTTACCCCTGTTCTTAAGGGTTAAAGGATCTGTTCAGTACGTAATTAGAATTACAGTAAAACTAGAACAAGGTGGATTAAAGATGTTAGATACCAAATTGAGAAGAGACCAAAAGTAATGGATGAGAAGTAGTACAAGGTTGTAAGTAATGCATCTGCTGTGATTAAACAATCATGATGCAAATGTGACAAAACTAAACATCTAAAAGTTAGAATACAAAAAATCAGCGGTCTTGTTTTTTTCTAGTAAAAAATAAATGCAATAGTACAGAAATATGAATACAATTACTTAATATTCTTTACAGTGAAGACTCCTCGTAGGAAAAAAACCCATTCATTATAACACTTTTATTAAATATATATATATTCCTAGGATATGTACAATGTGAAATGTTATTACATAGCTTTTGCAGTCTAACCAGACTGGATCAGAGAACATGGCATGAGATGTAGATTACAATAACAATACCGTACTGCACTGCATTTTTTTTTTTTTTTTTTTGGCCATTGAGTTTGACATATTCTGGAATATGTATAAAATAAAAATATTTTTTGTTGCAATGGAAATTTTAAAATTTATATTTGAAATTTACACTGATTTTCAGTTATAATTGACAGAGGGATGTCCAACACTATACTGCTTGTACATGAAATGAAGTTCTGTTAGGATCAATAATTGACTCCTGTTTGTTCTAACTCCTTTAGTATACACATGCCAGTGACATTATCCTTTCAAATGACATACAGTAAACTTTAAATTTGTATATGCTTTTTATTATATTCACAATTACTAAAATGCTTTACTATGAGGGCAATTTACATTACTGTATTATATTTTAAATCATTTATATTTTTGAAATTTGGGATTTTTTATTGATGGATGATAATTCCAATGAGACAGTAATTATGTACATACAATGCAGTATTAAAAAAACTGTAAAGATTTTTTTCAGAAATTAAAATAATTACCATACTATTATGTCATGATTCTAGAAAATATTTTACTGAATGAAAGGTTTTGTTCATACTTTATAGAGGGAGTAATACAGTTTAAGGAAAGTTAGCAATTTCTCAGCAAGAAAAAAATGGTTTATGCTATATTAACATTGCAAATATTGTATATTTAATGTCCTATGACATTGCCACACTATTTACATTAAGATACAAAAGTAACTAAATTACTCTCACTGTGAAAGATCAATTAGATTTTACCTATAATTATACAAAATACTACTTCAGTCTCTTTTGATACTACAATCAGTTCAGAGAAACATGTTCAAGTGCACAATGTTCTCAACATTCTCATAGATTGAACACTCATTTCTTGGTTATAATTGAACTATCCATATTTAAAATCTTTGCTGTACTGGCAGTTACAAAGAGATGAAAGCTTGGCAACATATTTTCGATAAACCCCTTTACCCTGTCACCATTCTAAAAAATTACAGAACTCAATCTGGCAACAGAGGAAGTAATACTATAATGTTAAAATTTTTCCATTACCAACTTGCATGTAATAAATTTCAATCATAAACCATGTCAGTTCAACCCAACATGATTGAATGTTTTGGGTAAAATCCAGTATGTCTTTTGAGGATGATTATTTTTAGTAACATCTAATATTTTCATGTTTTCTCTATTCAAACATAATTATAATTAATAAACAGCTGTGTAAATGTCTGAAAAACTGTAATGTGAATCTTAAGTCATACCTACTATGAAATTCACTTGGTAACCAATTATTTACAGAGCTATAAAGGACTGAACAAAAGATGAATATACTAAGGGATGTGCATACTTTCTTGTCATTCAGATAGGGAGAAAACTTAACTAACAACTATAATGCTGCATACAGGAAATACCAGTCTAATAAAGTCTTTCATTTGATAGAAAAAAAATTGCTACTTCCAAAAATGTTTCATTGCTATAACCATTTTAATCAACTAGTACTACATCTTCAGATAACATGGACATATCTGTTATGTAAAAAGTTGATTGTTTTAATGGTTTCATTAAACCATTGTATGTTTGATGGTCCTTATAACCATAAGACTAGCTTATACCAAATATATACTGTATCATGTCTCTCTACCAACCATTTAAAGAGGCAGTGTCTTAACATAGGATTGCATATAAACCAAGTAAAATTCAAGGTAGTGGAAAAAGTAAAAATAAGATATGTGGAACAGAAAGTTAATACAAATTTTATTAATAATGAACAAAACATTTTAGTAGAAAGAATTTTGGCTCTATTTTTATTAAGTAACTTGACCACACCACCGAGTTGATTTAATCTTGGCTTCAAAGGTGGTATGAAAGTTGTCTCCAAATTATGGGAATATCCACAGCCATAATAGTGAACCTGTAACAGCATTTAACACCAGCAGCGCTACTTATATGGATGTGAAACTTGGACTTTTACAAAGTATCAGGAAAGAGAGTTGATTGAATCTATAAAGATGGTAAGTGGGACTGAATAGAATAGAATTTAGGCCAAGAGCTGGGACGTATGAGGTCATTCAGTGCTAAAAGGGAAATTGACAGTAAGAAGGCTTGAAAGGTGTAACTGGAGGTAAACTTTGCAGTTACACTGAGACGTGTTAGAGAAGGTGGAAAGTTAGATGAAAGAAATAATATGAATGGAGGTAAAGTAAAAGGAATGAAAGGAGTTGGATGTGGTACACTGATGGCACTAACCCGCTATGAGGGAGTAGGATTGAAGGACTTAAATCTGATATGGAGTTAAGTTCCCAGAGAAAATGTCAATGATGAACTTCAGTACCATAACAAAACATTAATTGACATGGGCCAGGTAAGGAGCATGTGTACAGGATCTAGAATATCACAGTAGTAATTGGAGGGTTAAATGAAGGAAAGATCTTTAAGTAGATGGAAGGATAGAAAGATAACCTTCTGGAGAGTCTATGGGATATGGATACTGAAAAGAGACTTGCATGATGACTGGACTGACATGGCAAAAATCAGCAATGTGGAGGAGCCAGAAGAATAGCAATGGGTAACAATTGGGATAAAGAGCTAAAAAGACTGAGGGAAAATAACTAAAATGTTGATTAAAAAAAAATTTGAGTTTAGTATTAATAACAGTTTATAAGATTAAAATGAAACTTTTTTTTTTTTTTTTTTTTAATGTTTTGATCTATATTATTACACTGCACTTATTGTTCTAACTGCAATTTGCTTCTCAAATGCTACATTTACCGAGGGAGAAAATACTGCTTTTACTGTTAATGCTTCCAAATCAGTTGTTAATATAGTAAGTAGTTGTATGAGATTAGGCAGATGCCTATAAGAAAATGGGTCCACTTGTTCTGCTGAGATATTGTGCACATGAACATATCACACTTTAGTACGTATTCCATATAAATATTCAATCATCCATACATCTCATACACTACTGTGACAATACTGACTAGCACTCTAAGTAGTCTATCTCCATACTGAACTGATTCATACATATCTTCAGATAATGTTATTTCTTGAAGTAAATCTTAAGAATTCTATTGATACAATATATGAGGGACCTGGAAAAAGTTGATATGGTAATTCATGTTGCTCCCATGTACAAAGTCTTGCAACATTACATCTCAAAACATTTGAAAACACTACAGTATTTTCTAAAATAAATAGATCTGTGACTTAAATAAAACCTCCATTTAGGAAGTAAAGATATTAAGTACTCCAAAATAAATGTTCAAACCATTTGCAACTTATTTTTGGGTGGAGTATAAACCATGAAATTAGAAATACTGTTTACAAAGTGGTTGTACAGTCATTCTGAAGTCAGTCAATCAGATTCAGCTTTATACAGAAGTTACTGTATACAAGCTGGTTGTACAGTCATTATGAAGTCACTAATCAGATTCAACTTTTTATACAGAAGTACTACTGCATACAAAGTGGTTTAACTGAATTTTGAAGTCAACATTCAATCATTTATATTTTTTCTTAATTCTTTACAGAAATGAGTCATTTATTTGGAAGATACAAATATAGTGGTAAATGGTCTTCCTTAGATGTTACAATAAATATGAATGGATTAATATTCATTTTAGAGTCTTATTATAAGACTAGTTCTTAATTATATCAAGCCCACACATATTTACAAAGTTTGAGCTTAAAAAGAAGCTTGAACGACTGTAATTACAAAAAAATTATTACACAAACCCTTAATGTAAATAAATAAAGAGTATTTTGATATCACAACTCTTCAAATGAAGTAATCTCTTTTGCCTTGGTAAAATGCTGTAAGATGTTATTCACATGCCCATTTAATAACCAGTAACACTACTGAATGAAAGGGATAAAAATAAAGGTAGGTGCAGCACAGTCTCAATAAGTTTCCCAGGTCCAAAATTTTCATATTCTAAATGTCTTAATATTTTACCATTGTAACAAAAGACTTGCACAAATATGGGAAGGTTCTCACTACAGCAAGAAATCACTATAAAATACCAATGAAATTCTGACATAACTTAGCGTGTATGGGTACTCATGTCCAAATAACAACACGGGCAATAAAAAACAACTATCTACCTTTTTTGAACATTAAGGCCACCTTATCACAAGGCATTATGTCCTTGTTTGTGACATGAAATTTATCTACAATATTTTATGCTTCAGTTGTCAAACTTGACCCACCAAGAAAGTTTTAACTGTATCATGTCAGTTACATATTTTCATGGCATACCTTAAGTGTTGACTTATTTCAATGATAGAATTTGAATGCTACACCACATAAAGACATTGTATGAATTTTATACTGAAATTTTATGCTTCAGATTATAGGTGAAAGGAAGTCAGTCTTGGTGAGGAGAGTTTGAGGAGAAGGTCTGCAGTCCCCACTGTACATTGTTCTTACGTTAACTTTTATGCCCAATGATGTATCACACAAGTATTACCCACTGCACCAGCACCATACTTAGTCTTGCAAACATGAAAAGTTCTGGTATTTTCATAAATTAGGTATCAGTTACTTTGTAACAAACATACAAGGTATTGTACTTTTAAGAGATACACAGATCCTGTCAGTTGTGATTTAGCATCTTCGCTCCCTTAAAATTTCATAGCCTGCATTTCTTTTAGTGAACAATGATCCAAGTCCTTAACTAAATACTATGACCTTAAGACCACAATTTAGAAGGAGCATTTTAAAAACGTTATATCCTCCACTCTGCCATGACTAAACCACATCTATATCATGATCTGTGAATCATTTAAAATACAGCTTATTAACAACTTCATTAGCAAACATGGCAAAAACCTTACATTCAAGATGCAATACTATACAGTTCATCACGCTGCCAGACAACATATAAAATCACATGTCTGGGAAATTGTTTCAAATGCCATGCTAAATGAGCACTAAATCTCGACTGAGTAATGTCAAGATAATGAGCTAAAATGGAAATGATAGTTACCTTGAAAATGTTTGCTCCCTTGTATCAAAAAGGGGGGAAGGGGACACATAGGCACATAAGTTATGTGCCAAATATTATATATTTTTACTTTCTTTATACAGCCAGGAGTTTCATATGAAAACTAAGTCATCATTTAGGAACTAAAATAATTGATGTCTGTATTTTCTAAACATTTCCATTTCAATAAACAAAAAAGAAAATATTTTCTATATTCTAAGATAAAACTATTGTAGTCTACATTATGAGAAGAGATTCCTTTTTGATATCAATCTCCCCTTCCTGATATCTTCAAGGATGGAGGGCAATATCTGTCTTAACCATATTTAAATACATAAAAAGTATGTTTTTTAACAAATGAAATTCCTTAAAATCATTAACTTGACATCATTAATACCCTTTTTTCAACTGAGCATCAATGCCTCTATGTCTCATCACAACGGAGATGTATTTATGAAAATTAAACAAAAAGTGGGATATGACATCCTGTGAAGGAATGATGATGATGATGTCGCATCCATCTGTTCCTGATTACAATGAAGTACAAAACTGGCATATTATTCTTTTTGGTGTAATACCTCAGCAGAGGAAAAAGATAGAATTAATATAGGTGGAAATTTAAAAAAAAAAAAAAAAAAAAAAAAAAAAAAACAGCCGGCAATTCAGTGACAAAATATTCTTCAAATGAAAAATGCTAAAGCTGAATAAACTTTGCTGTCATGGCACAACATTGATTGAAAGATAGCATCCTTCTCTCATCACAAAACATGTACATCAAAGGTAACAAAACTTCCAAACTTCCCTTTTGTTTATGCTTTCCAAAATGAGGCAGGTTACACATATCTGACAAAAGAATCACAAGTATCACCTGAGGGAAAATAAAAGTTAATTTTTTGTTTCTTGAGATTTGCAGACATGAATACATCACCAAATCCTAAAGTCACTTGTAGTCTAACATTCTTGTTTCAATGTTTTATATCTCACTCTAAAACTGTTTATTTTCATAAAAAGACTATTTATGCTTTCATATACAACTGTTCATGTTCTCGCTCATCTTCAGAATCATCTTCCTCCACAAACGGTACTAAAGTTAATGACACCTTTTCAGACATGTTAGCTGTTTTAAGAAATCTGTAAGAATAATCTCTTGACCAGCACAAGGAACCATTCGATCTTACCTGAAAAGTAAAAGAAACAAGTAACAAATCTGATACTGAATCATATGCACTGCTTATAATTTTGTCATTGAAGTATGTAGTTGTATGCCTCAATATGATATTTAAGAGTTCACATTTGCCATCTATTATAATGCTTGAAATGAACTTTGTGCTCTATAAACTTGTTTTGTCTACCATTTTAGAATGGACAGTTCAAGAGAATTGGTTAGTGGTTTAGAAAAATGAGGTGTCTTTCTTTTTCAATACAGCATGAAATCTTCCAAAGTTCACTTAAAGATGGAAAGGTTAGGTACCAAGTGCCCCCAATGGCTGAATGAGAATGCAGGCCTAAAAACTGAATCAAAGTTCCTCATCAAAGTCACACGCCTGTTTAGAACATCTCTGCCCATTTTTCTAAAACTGCTGTATCTTACCAAGGTAGGATATTATGTGTTTTCTATTTGCAAAGAACATGTACTAATGTGTTCTTTGCTACTAATGTATGTTTAAATTAGGTCTTCATATGAATCTATCATGCCTGTAAGTGTATTTTCATTGTGCCCTCTTTCATGGCCTAGAAGTTATTAAAGTACTGAATCTACCTATGCATCGCAATAACTGAACAATGCCTTTTACATACTTTATGTTAGTTCAATAAAGTCTTATAAAGGAAGGCTTTCTCATTGTACAACAAATCCAAAATGACTTAAGATGGGTTATTTTTCTTTGCAGGGTTTTTTACAGTGAATAAAATAGTTCAGATAAACAAAGGGAAATGGAATACATACCTGAAGTACGGTGAATACAGCACCAAACATCAATACATTTACTAAGCAAATAATAACAATAAGAGACGTGGCGGATAAAAAGTCGGGTTGTCTATAAGGGGTCTGTGATGAATCTGAATTTAAACTCAATGCGATTCGTCTCTTATCAGCTGATACTGCCCCAAAACACTGACCTATGGTAAAAAGAAAAAAATGACATTTAATTTCAGTATACTATACATAACCTTAAATATGTGAAATGATAATTAAACATCTTTTAAAACTTGTTTAACATTTAAATTGCATAAATAATACATTTACAATGACAAAAAACTAAACGCTGGGGAGAAAAATTAAATGTAGCAAAAGATGGTCAAATGTTTCAACAACAACAACAATCATATTGACTTTCTACAACAACAACATTACTTATAACTCACTAATTATATAAACTTGTGTAACAGTAACTTAGACACTAAATGCATTACTGAAAAACTTTTGAACTACAGTGTAATTTTAGTTTTTTAAACATTTGACAGATCAGACACACACTAGTATATATCACAAGTAGAAAAGACGAAAATATATTTATTGTAAGATGATAGCAAAGATTATGCAGTACTGTCAAGGGATTATAGAATACATAGAATACCTCCATTTTCCAGTAACCTAGTCACATCTTTTCCTCAATATATTATTATTCTTTGACTTGTTAATATGGAGAGTATATTCTCTTTTCTGAATAGCCATGTAACTGTCAATCTATAGCTTTGCACTAATGATGGGTCAAAGTAATACATCTAAGTGATTTTTTTCTCAATCACATTTTAACTTTTTCTTTTTGGTGATTCTTTTAAGATTTAATGTTAAGTGGCAGAGATAGACATGCCTTTCTTCTTTTTCTTTCTCTGCACCTTTTCCCACTTTTATGTGGGATTGATGTTTCTGACAGCGTTCCACCACCTGGCTCGGTCTAACACACTGTCCTCTGACAATTGTTTGTCTCTCAGATCATCTGTAACTACGTACTAACAGTTGTTTGTCTCTCAGATCATCTGTAACTACATAGTACATCTATCCACCTTTGCTTTAGCCTTCCTCTCTGTTTCCCACCAGGGGTTCCACTCATACACTGGGACCCCCAGGGCAGCCTTCCTTCAAAACAAATACCTAAGCAATGCACCAAGTAACCTCCAGAAACAAAGATCCAGTGCTCCTGATTCAAGTGATCTTTTATGTATTTTTCAGAGGCTATTTCATGACATTGTTAGAACTGTAATTACTAACGCACATCGGACAGCGCTAGCTTTCCAACCATAAGTAGTGAACTCTTTCTAACAAGTATATAGAATTGTTAACCATTTTCCAGGTGTGAGAAAACACATCTGGCTGTCTATAGATATCTCTCTGTTTCTCTCTAATGTCAAATGCTGCTTTTACATTCACAAGAGTTCTTGACCTGTCAGGCATTGTTTCAATAAATCAGAATACATCTTGACTTTGCCTCATACTTGCTGTCTCGTTACAGTATACTGGTGACCCCGAAGATGACTGACACAGCCAGCACCAGCCAATCCAGCGACAATGCCACAGCATCAGCAAGCATCTGCCTGCCACCCTTCACAACCCTAAAACCAGAGGTGGGGTTCTTCAGTGTGGACACCATCTTCAGTCCAGGAAGACCTCCACATCCCACAGAGCCAATGCCGTCTTTGAGTTCATGCTAGACAACATCTTTGAACAAATTGCAGGACGGCTCATTGACCAAAAGACCACGATCGCCTATGAAGCACTGAAGAGCCAACTAAGGTCGTCCTTCTGAATGCCACCTGCCTTCGAAGCAAAGAAGTTCCTAGACAATGATGGAGTAATTGGAGACCAGCGGCCGTTGCACACCTACAAGCAACTGCAGCAGCTAGTTATGATCCTCTAAACAGACTGCTGCTCAGAGACTATGTTGGACATTGTGAAATAGGTCCTACTCACAAAATTACCCCATCATACAGGTGTAGCCATCCCGAACACATCAAAGATGAACCTCAATGAGTTTCTGAAGATATTTAATGGCATTCACCTGTCTCACAAGTCGACTGAGCCTACACAACCATCCATTGCAGCATACTGATCCAGAGACTAACAGCGATACAGCTGTCCCCATACACTGCTTCTGGAGCTCCAGATGGAAAAGCAAACCAAAGTACAAGCGTAAAACATCATAAAAGCATCCCAAGGGCATTGGTTTTTACCAGTAGAGATTTGGGAATGAAACCTGAAAATGTGAAAATGACTGCCGCATGCATGTCAAAAAACGTGCAAAGGGGTCGCAGAGGAACAGGCAAAAAGACTACATGTTTTATGATCGTGGACAAAACGTAGAATAGTAGAGTTCCTGGTTGAAACCAGCACATGCAAGTCATTCATGCCAGCCAACCTGCACGAATGCCTCAATCCAACCCCCAATACTCTAGGAGCCCCAATGAAAATATAAGGGAAACAGACCGTGAATTTGCTGTTCACAGCAGACAACCATTGCACTTTTAGGAGCAGATACTTTCTGAAAGCCAACAACATGCTGGTGGATGTAGTGAAACTGCAGCTGATCACACGACCTGTCCCCACTCACTCCGACTCCAGCACCAGAGATAAGTTGCCTTTTCAGGAGTTCTCAAAGGTATTCAAGGATGACCTGCAGCATGACCTGACCAAACCCACAAAGCACCACATCCAGCACCACATAGTCACCAAAGATCCCCATGTACACACCTGTTTCAGACATTTAGCCTTAGAAAAACGCCCATATCAAACAAGTTTTCTGGGACATGGAACGAGCAAGAATATGCCAAAAAGCCTCCAAGACCTTGGCATTCTCCCCTCCACATGATACCAAAACCTTATGGTACATGGCAACTACTGGAGACTCAACATAAAGACAGTACCTGACAGGTACCCACTACTGAACATCACCAACATAACAAACCAGATGGAGGGCGCCAAAATATTCATGACAATCGAATTGCTTAAGGGATACTACACTACTTCCAAGTCCAGGTTGCAAAGGAAGACATAGAAAACACTGCTATTATCACTCCCTTCTGCACATACACCTACTACAGCTGCTTCAGCCTTCAGAACTCGGGTATAACCTTCCAAAGTTTGATTGAAGAAATCCTGGGCAGCCTACCCTTCTACGTCATCTACATTGATGACATATTGATATTCAGCCCAACATCAAACAGCACATGAAAGATGTCAGATGGGTACTACAAATATTCAAAGAAAACAGACTCATAGTCCAAAGGACAAAAGTGAATTGGCAAACCCAGTAGTGAAATCCCTAGGCCACCAAATAAGCCCCAAAGTTGTCAAGCCCCTCCCAACGAAGATCCAAGCAATCACCGACTTTCCAAAGCCAACAAAAATCAAAGTAATCTAAGAATTTAGATTAATGATTAACTATTACCACAGTATCATATCCAACCTTGCTGAAATAATGTTCCCAATATATATGACTCAAGCCCTAAAAATTTTATTTGAAGAAAAAACAATTTAAAGTCTTTATGCTAGCCCCCCCCAAAAAAAATCACCTCTGCTACCACATTTATCTTTCGTTTACCCCACAGATCCCTCACCCTAACGATGGATGCAAGTAGCACAGTGATGAGCACAATACTCAAAAAGACAGACAATGGTCATCACCCATTAGTATTTTTCAGTAAGAAGTTGTCGCCAGCAGAAGAAAAGTACTCCTGTTTGACCAAGAGTTGCTGGCAGTCCACAGAGCCATTTGCCACTCCCAACACATGCTAGAAGGACAACAATTTTTGTTGCAGAAGCACCACCAACCATTGGTACATGCCTTTACCAAAAGTGGAGACAGGTGGTCAGCAAGACAGCAGCGTCGCCTATCCTCGATAGCTGAACACTCCTGCACCATTAGATACGTAAAGGGCTCTTGAAACAATGTGGCAGATACCTTTTTCCAAAATTCTATCAACACCTTCCAGATCAGAATATCATATCCCAAGAATATCGTATCCCAAATTAGCATTGCTCAGAAGGATAACAAGTATCTACATAAATTTTGACAAGAGAACCCTGCCCTTACGTGGAGTGACTTATTGATCAATGATAAAGAGACAACCAGACGCCCTCGCCCATAAAATGATGAATAAATGCGTGAATACAAAAAAATATCAAAGGATACAGAAGGTAATTTTGTAATGCAAGATGTGCATGAAAAATAACAGTGACTATTACTCAGTCACTATGTATGTAAGAGATAAACAGCGATCACAAAGATATTAAGTCCAGAGGAGAGAAACAGACATCACAATCACTATAGATGTAAGAGATGAACAGTGACCACAGAAATATTAAGTAGTACTATAGACTCTACTGACTCCTTGTTACATATTCTTTGCTAAACAGCATTCCCTTTTTTTCCTGTCTAAATCATATAACTTCAGTATTTGCTTTACTCCCACTCCTGGCTATCATCAGATCATTTAGTGATGTCTTACCATACCCATATTGGCCTGATAAAAGGCACTATCTGTTCTCCATAGAAAGATGCTAATGAGTGGTCTATTAAGTAAGAGATTCTTACTATTAGGTTCTAGTTATGTGTTTTCTGTTTTATATTTCCATTACTTATTCTTATCTGCATAGTATACTCCTCCATTGTAATTCGTTTTTGCTTAAAAAAGTTAGTGGTTTTTAAGCTTGTTCCACTTTGATGTTCAGGTGTTTTGGAGTAACAATATCTCTATTGCTGATATTAAGTTTAAATTCAACGTTAATACTAAGCAGAATTTTATAAACCAAGCAAACTTTAAAATGTAAATAAATTAATCTCAATTCATATCTCCAAGACTTGAAAAATATTTTCTTACCATGCAGTATACTATAATGTTGTAAAATCTAGATGCTAAGATTATATAATACCATATGTATTTGAAACCAATTGCTGATATTAAGTTTAAATTCAACTTTAATTATATGCAGATAGTATTCATAAACCAAGAAAACTTTAAAATGTAAATAATTTCATCCAGTTCATACCTTTAAGAATTAATTAAATGTGAGAC
Source organism: Macrobrachium nipponense (assembly GCF_015104395.2). Lineage (NCBI taxonomy): Eukaryota > Metazoa > Arthropoda > Malacostraca > Decapoda > Palaemonidae > Macrobrachium > Macrobrachium nipponense. Next base: position 94,291,923 of record NC_061107.1, read on the forward strand.
TTAGAAAATGCACTGGATCTAATGATAAGTGAACAACACAAAATTACTTCATGGCATCAAGAGAAAAATGACCCCAAAGATTCTACAATAAATTTTCTGACATTGTTATTTTCTACTTACTAGTTGCAGGATCACATGAGCAACAAGGGGGCCCATGGTCCTCTTCTGTGACCCCTTCAGGACAACACATTCTGCATGTGCCAGACTCTAAATGAAGGGATTTAGGAGCTTCACATGAGGTGCAACCACCATCTCCTCCTGATGAACATGTTAGACATGACGAGTGACACGATTCACAAGATTGGGAGCTTAAATTATAATAGCGACCTGATCTGCACTCTATGCACATACCACCATCCAGTGTAAGGTAGTCATGACATGATGTACAATCATTAAGGCCAGAACCTGTAAGAATAGGAATATGACATTTCAAGGAAATTTAGTAAATTTGGATGAAGTTTCAGTTAGGACTTAGAAATTTGTCATAGCCCTGCCCAAAGCCTTCCATATCTCCCAAACCTCATTAAAAGTTCCTAGGCTTGACATTATTTTGCCTGATTATCTTGCAAATGCAGAAGTGAGCAAAAGCTTTCAAGTAAGCTCTTGGGTAATAAGAGTAAATCTATTAATAAACACTACCAATATGCAAATTACTTTATTAACTATAATTTCATAAAAAAATTAAAAAGTGGTTTATTCGTATAAAAAATAAAAAGACCGCTGGAAAATGCTTAGCATTTAATATGCTATCTTCATCTCAGGAGATAATAAAGTTAAAAACTTTGAACCAGCTCCAACTCTTCTTTAGTAGGTGATTAGTTTTTCATGGCAACAAGTGTTAACTTTTTGCGGGTATAATTATTTTTTTTATGGTGAACATGGTGACAAGTGATACCATGAAAATCACAAATTTCAAGATAAAACTTTCAATAAAAGTGAACTTCACCTTTCCAGCCAACTAAGTTACTGTAATGTCTGTAATTTATACACAAACTAATTACGTATGTCTATGCTTATTCCTAAGCTAACCTATTCCCTTTGGCAAGGAGTTAATAAATAATAGATATACACACTATAAAAAAAAGCCTTATTATACACACAAAAATTAAAATAGGTTAATAATGTATTTTGTAAAAGAAAATATTTTATAAAATTTTTGAACACCATTTAATAACTGACCTTTGCAAGTACGGCAGTTGTTGTAGCAAGGAAGACATTTCCTTCCATCAGGATAATGAGAATCAGGACATGATGGACGACATGTAGAATTCAAAAGGAATGAACTATTATGGCATGATGCACACTGATCACTTCTTGGACCATAGCAAGAGAAGCACGAAGATTCACATGCAACGCAAATTCCTCTGTCACTATAAAACCTTTTGGAAAAACATACAAGAGATCATTTAGTGTCCAAGTTTAAAATCCAGGCTTTAAAATATATCACTGATAAAACTTTGTAATGTTGAAAGTCTTCCAACATCAGTTTTAAACTGACAATCACAAACCATTTAAATTATTTATAAAAATGCATTATGATCCAAAGTGAGACATTTCAACACAAAAAATAACTAATCCTCAACAACTGTCGTCCTTTATGAAAGCTAAATATAATGGGACTATGATTTATTTAGTCAATTATGTATAAAGTACTTATTAATAAGACTTACACAATTAAAACTCAACTCCCACAGTGCTTATTTTACATATGAACTAAATTCCTATAAAAACAAAAGTCTGCACGGATTTAACAGACCTCTACCTATCGATAAAAATATTTTTTTAATAATTTTCTAGAGGCAAAATGTTGTTTTTAGAAAGAAGCTCAAATATAACACATACAAATAATCTGTTTTGATACCTTAACAAAGTTACTGTACCAAGCAAAAATTCCTTTACAAAATTATGAAAATAAAACAAAAAGAATTTTTTAAATACCAAAAATGTTGTCAAAGCCCTTAAAATATCAACCAATATGTTTGTTTATAAGGTAACACAATAGCCTCCCTTTCTAATTCTAAAGATATTCTGAATTATGAGTTTTTATTTTAGAAACTGTATTTAAAAAAATTTAGACTTTTCAGATAATGCAACAAACTTATTTTGCTAAACACATTTTTGGTCATTGAATCTAAATCTGCTCCTATGAAAATGAGACTTTGTCACTTGTTTCACATCATACAAGCCAATTATATAAAACTCGCCTTCATGTATGGTAGAAAATCTCTAACATGTATTTAAAAGTAAATCTTCTTATGAATTATTGAAAGAGTTTTCCATATAGTACTTTGAAATTCTGTATTGTACTGATATTATTAAACAGATTTAACAAAACTGTCACATATCTGTATCATTTTTGTCTCATATTTTACTGGAAATACAACAGCAGAAGTGTGGAAATTTAATTAAGGTCAAAGTGCAAAACCTATTTTTGCTTGCAAGAAGAGAAATAACACATTCTTACCCGAGTGGACAAGATGCTATACACTGACTGTTGTATAAGTGGAACTTTGCAGAGCAAGACCCACATTCTTTGTAAGAAGTACAAGTGTGACAGCCATGAGGACATGGTAAACATCGACCTCTTAGAGCAAAATATCCATGAGGGCATGACCCAACACATTTTGACTCTAGTAGGAATCTTCTTTGTGCACAATGCAGACACTCTGAATCCCTAGGTCCAACACAAGCTAAACAAGTGGAATGACATGGCTGGCAAAGTCCATCAACCCCAGCAAATTCATCTGTTGAGATTTGCAAGGAAATTAGTGGCACATAATGTTGCAATAATTACTTATTCAAGAATTTACTGTATTTCCTTAAAAAAAAAGTTTTATTTGTAAAACAATGGAACACAATTAAATGAGCTTAACAGTTAATTATGCTAGAAGGAAATACAAATAAGTATGAGATGAATCTCATACCAAAAAATCCAGGAAGAGAGAATCAAAACAGGTTTAACTAATTCAACCACTTACTCATGTTACAGTGATTTGATGAAGCCACACAACGACCTGATTTTATTCTCCATCCATCAATACAAGTAGTACAAGAATCTGCTCCATTACAGGTTGCACAACCTGCAGGACACACAAGGCACTCCCCAGTCACTTCTTCACCAAACGTGCCTGTCACAAGGTAAAAGATTTGTTACCTATAAGTTAAATCTTACTGTACTAAAACTTAATACAAAGTGAAATTCTGATGTCTTTTTGTAAGATCTCATGTAAAACTGGAAAATTCAATTTTTCACCTTCATATGTTCTCACTCTGGGACATTTAACATATCAAGCATATAATTTTTATTAAAAATCCCTGAACATTGTGCAGTGTTTTTACTTACCATCAGGGCAGCGGAAGACACATCTACCTTTGTATTGGTATGAATTAGGCCTGCAGGTTGCACAGTCATTTTCTGAACCCCCTACACAAGTTTCACATTGTGGGTAACATGAGCCACATCTATGTAAAGAAAAAGACATCTATACTTAGAATCCTAAGTTCACCGATAAACCATATTTCATGATTTAAAAATATAGTACGTAACCACAACTATTTATGATTAATTCTCAAATAAACTGTCGCATACACCTTGCTTCCAAATGTTGCTTGATAATACCTTGATTCTGGGTAAACTGGAATCTATTTTAACAAAATACAAACTTCATATACAAATGGAAAACACTTAATATTCTGTTATGCCAAAAAACTTAGTAAAATATTTCCAATTTAAAGTACTGAAGAGAATTTATTAAAAATTTTGTCATGCTAAGTGAACAATGATTGTGATCTTCAATTGCCTTGTACATATCAACTGTTTCAAAAACAAATGTAAAAAGTGGAGTCAAAACCTGAAGAAAACCATAGCCCAAACTGTTGAAAGAATGATGATTAACTTCTAGTGAAACTGTCTGTTTTCTAAATAATCCTCAGTTTGAATCTACCATATAAAATAAAACACTTTTGTTCAATCATTACATACTTATTATCCTGGGTTTCATAAAATCCTTGAGGGCAACTTGTGAGACAGGATCCATTTGCAAGAAGCAGATGGTGGTCACAAATGGTGCACTGTTCAGGACCATCACACTCATTACAATGCAATCCACAATGCATACAAGTACCGTCAACTGAAATCATATGAACACAATCACACTGAGATGTCAACATATGAAAATTAAAAATATCAACTATACTCAGTGTGTCAGACCTCCATGTTTACTTCTATAACTATCCTAGGATGAAAGAATTACGCTTAGAACAAGAATTGAAAAAACTCCATACATTCATTTTTGAATATATAAAGAATGCTACTGAAAATGGGATTTTTATCTTGTGGTTATATAAGTCATGTTTCATTTAGGGAAAATTCTATAATCAAATTTTGTTCTTGTAATGAAACCGATTTATTTAGACTAGAAATTTGGAAAAATTTGAATGAATTAACAGAATCTTGATTATAATATCAAAACCAAAATAAAAACCATTCTTGCTATTGAACTTACTGACCTGAATAATACCCCTGTGGACAAGTCTCAACACAGAGTCCAAGGTGTAGCACATAAAGTAATCCTGAATGACAGGCAAGGCACTGGTTTTGTGCTGGTCCACTGCACATAACACATGACTCATGGCACCCCAAACATTCTTGATTCTCTGAAGCATAAGTTCCCTCTGGACAGCTGCCTACACACTCACTGGAAATTCAAGTAGTAAAGGTCATTTAGTTTTGCAGCAACATTGGAATACCAACATTTTCTAGAGCAAGAAGCATTCAGCATTCCTACGTCCAATATAAATCATATCAACAGTAAAGTCAAAAGAAGATAATAAAAGTAATTTACTGAGTTTATCCACATGCACATAAAAAATAATGGTCTCAGAATGAATGGGCCATTATAACAAACCCTTCAAGACTGTAGTGATGGCATCCTCTGCAGTTGTTTGGCCCTGGACCTGAACAGCCCCCACGACACTGACTGTGACATACTTCTGACTCGGATACCTTCTTTGTACCGTTACTGACGGCTGAGGCTATTTGGTTTGGCCCAGAGATAATCGTACCATCAGGAGTGGCAAAAGTGGCTTCGGGGCTGGATCCGGCAAATATTTGATCAAGGACGCTGTAAAAAAAAAAAACAATTTTTTTACTCTACCACATATTAAAAATAAAAAATAAATGCCGTACTTAATTTAATACTTATCTATTAAATACTTACTCTATTACTATATAGCTTTAATTACTGATAGCAGGTTACTCATAATGCATGGATTGCTCAAAATCTACTGTTTACCTGCCATATAGTAGTGAAAATATATCTGCTTCCTGGTTCTTTGAAAATATGAAAATAAAAAACTTTCCATTTCTACTACATCCTGCAGAATAAAAGTCTTAATAATGTTATTTCATAAGATATAACTTGAGTACTAAAGGGAAATTCTGTCCTATAGAAAATTATATGCATGATATTCTGATATATCTCTTCAAATATCCATTTTCCATTTCATTTAAGCCAAAATGTACACTTCTGACCATCACCTTTATAAATAGTAGTGAGCTATATACAAACTATTTACAACAAAATTATACAATGGAAGCCAATCATACTTAATCATGAAATTTTTAAAAACATAATTTCTGTATGATACTGTACAATATTTACATTATAACCCAAGGCATTGAAATTTCCTTTCTAGAATCTTAACAGTCACTGTATACTTTGCACATTCTAAAATAGTGTATGCTGAGAGGACCAGTGGCAATAAGGGTGTAAAGAAAGTAATTCTCTATGCTTTTCAGACAAACATTAATACATAGCCATTAAAACCAAATAATCAAAAGAATGTTAATTTTCAGTGTAAAAGCACATGAAGAACAACTTACTGAAGTGTTACTTGAAATAAAGGAAGAAGTACAGGAGAATGGTTTGTTTTCCGTTTCTTTACAATGAAAAAAAAACATATGAAGAGATAAATGTCTGTGAGCAAATGCAGGCACAAGAGAAAATGATAATGTATACCAGTGTCATGGCAGAATGGAAAAGAGAATAGAAGTTTTGTTTCTCGGCTAAAAAAAGCAACTAAAATTCTTTATTTAAGAGTATTAAGTTTATACTGTATTAATTTTTTTTATATATTTACACATCTTATTTTCTTTCTTTTGCAAAGAACATACAATAATAGTTATATGATGTGTGTGCAGTAGTACAGTACAAGTTGAACACAACTGCACAAAATTCAAGGATAACATTTCAACAGTTACATTCACAAACATAACCCATGTGATTTGAAAGATTAAACTTATAATAATGTATAGTACTACATAAATACAGTAGTACAGAATCTGAACCAGTACTGTAAAATTTCACTTCAACAGACCTGGGACTGTGAGATATCGACAAATTGACAGGTCAAGCAGTACTGATGTTTAATACAGGTAAACAGGAGATTATAAACAGGAGTGCTGATGGATATGTAGTGTATCTGACACGCACTGAGACAAAAACTGACTCTGGGCCAGCCGATTTTTGTTACTACACATACATACATATAAGAATATAATTAGTAGTTGCATTTATCACTTATTAATTATGTACAGGATATTAATGAAAAAGCGTTGTCCTTACAGGACCAATAGACATTGGATTTAACGGACACAATGTGGCCAAGGGTAGTATAGCCTAAGACGACTGTTATTCGTATTACAAAACCATCTGTGTACTATAGGCTAAAAAAAGTTAAGTATATCTTAGTTTTACCAGACCACTGAGCTGATTAACAGCTCTCCTATGGGTGGCCCAAAGGATTAGATATTTTTACTTTGCTAGGAACCAATTGGTTAATTGGTTACTTAGCAATGGGACCTACAGCTTATTGTGGGATCTGAACCACATTGAGAAATTATTTCTATCACCAGAAATAAATTCTTCTGATTCCTTGTTGGCACAGCAGCGAATCGAACATGAACCCTGAGATCTGTAACTGAGCACGTTACCAACTTGTCCGGCAAGGAACTGTACTATAGGCTAGATTTTGCAACAACAGATATCTTTTGAAAAATTCGTTATGTAAAGATGATGCTATTACAAAATGAAAATTTTTATCAATTTGTATTTTTCATAGCTAACAAACCTGAGGTCTTAAAAATAGGATAGCTAGTGGTTGAGTTCTTAGCCTAGCCTAACTAGTTCATAGCTACCTTAACCTAGCCTACGTGGTTGAGTTCTTAGCTTAGCCCAACTAGTTCAAAGCTACTGTAACCTAGCCTTAGCGGCTGACTTCTTAGCTTAGCAAGTGGTCGAGTTCTTAGGACTCAACCACTTGCTATCCTATTGTTAAGACCAAATGTTGTTCCACGTATGAGCATTACTGTTTTACTTACTGTATGCTTAGAAATTTGACACAAACAAAATAACAAAGCCAATTCTATATCATGTTTTTCCTAAACATATTGCCTAAAAGGGAAACATTATTTTGTTTACATCTCATTGTCAGGCACAAATCCCTAACAATATGATAATTATCGTTCATATCACTGAATTATTCTAAACTTATTTACCACCAAAATGATAATGAATTTCTGGTGAAAAATGAATATTATGTTATCCTAAACGTTATGTGAGCGCTACCATAATTCGATGTTTACGTGTCAGCTGGCCTCGCACAGATGAAAGTTTATTTAATTGATATGGAATTATTCCTCAAATAAGCTATTTATAATGAAGCTATGCCAATAATACATAAGGTAAAGATGGCAGTGGTATAAAGTTTCAGTTTCTTTGCCAGTCACAAACAACAATATGATAATGTACAATAATTATCATTCGTATGACTGCATTGTTCTAAAAGGTTATTTATCCCCAAAATGATAATGAATTTGTAATTAAAAATGAATGTAATGTTATCCTAAATGTTATGTACTACCATTAAAATTTCTGAAAGTTTATTGAAAGATAAAGCTTGCTGTGAATGCAATGGTACAACTCTGTTTGCAATTTGTCAGCTGGTCTCACTCATAAAAGTTGATTTAATTGATATTCCTTGAATAGGCTTTTTATTAAGAAGATACGCCAATAATATATAAGGTGAAAATAGTTTTATTACTTTATTATCAGCTTATTTCATAAATGTCGGTGGTCATCGCATATAGGCTGAGGCTAGCTGACTGATAAATAAAACTCAAGGCATGACCCTCCCCCCAACCCCATTAGTCCGTTAAAGCAAAGTTTCACTGTACGCAGAATTATATAGTATAAGCAAAAAAATTGAATGTAATTCTTTATTGCACCAGGCTGTAGTTAGTTATAAAATTTCATTAATTTAGTCAACAGTTAATAAGAGTTATACACAAATACAGTTCCTAACAGAAAGGAAAAACTAAGGTTTATTAATAGTTGTAAAATAAACAACATATTTACATTCAAAATGACAGAACAATTTAAATTTTATTTCTCTGAAAACCATGTCAAATTATATTCCTTTGAAAACCTTCTTAAGATAAATCATGAAGAGGCATGCAAAACAAATGCAAATTGTTTAAAAAGTGATCATGTTAGGAAGGGGAAGAATGATTGATTTCACATGAATTACAAATCACACATTTGCAAACTCAAAGGATCCATTAAACTACAGTGTTAGGTAATTTCCCCACCCAAGAGCTCCCTAATATACATACAAATATATACATGGATATAATTCTAGAGTGCATCTCCTGGATGGAATTTTAGTAATAAACAGGCAAATTCATACAGATATCATTGATTTAGTTATTTGTCAAAGGGTGCAAACTACAGATGCAAGAACATCTTCATCCATTTAAGGTGTAGATTGTGAGGGCTGTCTGTAAGTAGAGTATCTTGCTTCTTTTGGAGGTCTTACTTTTTACAACATGCTGACCTTCTCAACACTTTTAGTACTATACCTAAATGTGAAGGGATCACTAGAGGGCCTTCTTGATGGGATGTGGGGAGCTGAGGCAGATTGGGTGGGGAGGACCAGAGTCAAAGAAGACAAAGGATCTGACCTTTGAGACTGTTCAGAGCGAAGACGACCAGGAGGTTCCCTTGTTCCATGTAGGATGAGCTGCCATTGGATTAGGACACCTGTCAAAAAATATCTTTTGGTTACAATTTTCGTTAAGTAAAGACTGCGACACAAAATGTGGCTACTTTCAACTGAAATTTTTCTTGGAGTTACTGTGTTAGGATTTTTTAATACTAAAATATATAAAGCCTATAATGTGAATAGTACGTATTTGCAATACATTTAATGCATTATAACAAATATAATACCTGGACGAGGAACTTGTCGTGTGCCAGCATTGGTAACTATGAGTTTCCATGTGCCAGCTGCTTTTTCACCCCAAAAATGAACAGATAAAAATGGCCAATCATCAAATTTTTCTGAGAACACATCACGAGGTCTATCAAAAAGAAGTGTTGAAACCGTTCCTAAAAAAGAAAGAAAAAGGAAGTCAAAGCACTGAAAGATGCAATGTTTTATATTTTTCAGGATAGTGTTTATTCACCTGGCTCTCATCAGATATTTCCAAATGAAATATCAAGTCATTATCAATAAAAAATAAAACAAGTTGACACAAACCTGAAGGGGACACTAATTTAATGTTAATATTCCCTCTTGGGAGAAAACGCAATGAAACTCTGGCTTGCACATGTTCCAAGTAACGCACTTCAGCTGAAGTTCCTGCACATCCATCAGTGACAATCTCTGCAACCACACTCTCTCCCATTATGGTAGGAATTCCCCTGCAAATAGGATATAGGTAGGTTTAATACCATCTACCTGACAGACTGCTATGCAAATAGTGTATCACAATCATCATAACACTCATGTTATAATCATCATTACAGCACTCTTATTAAAATCCATTCTCGAGGTTTTCTCTACCCATACCTTAAAAATCATTCAAATTTGCCTCAAGGAAGCTTAATCTTAAGAATTACATAAGAACTCTAGACACCAACACCATGAGATGGATTCTGCCAATGGCAGCATTTCAAACTACAAATTATTTATCTGGCTGACAACATTCTACATCATTAAAGTTTGTAGATTATTGCACAGATGTTAATCTACAATCCACTTCAAGCTTACTGATATAGAACAAATTCTACCCTCCAGAGGAAAATCCCTCAGAAAATTCATCTTAAAAGACAGGCAGAAGAAGATCATCATAATCATCATCATCATTATTATTTTTTTTGGTCATCACAATCATTCTATTTGACTGGGTGGTTTTATAGCATGGAGTTCTGGGTTGCATCCTGCCTCCTTAGGAATCCATCACTTTTCTTACTATGTGCACTGTTTCCAGGAGCACACACTTCTGCGTATGTCCTGGAGCTACTTCAACATCTAATTTTTCCAGGTTCCTTTTCATGGATCTTGGGATCGTGCCTAGTGTCCCCATGATTATGGGTACAATTTCCACTGGCATATCCTGTATCCTTCTAATTTCTATTTTCAGGTCTTGATACTTATCTGAGCAAGACCTGTAGCACCTTGCAAGTATCAAAAGAAGGAACTTCCTCTGTTCTGGAAAGCATTCAGAAGATCTTGTCCATCGAACAAGAACACTTGAGTGGAGAGAAACCCTTTTGATGTCACCAATCACAGCAGCAGACATCTCACCCTGTATACTGCTGATGAAGATCCTCCAAAGTAATAGTCTTACATGTGAGTCATTGTTTCACAGGAAAGATCTCTCATAAAAGATACTGGATCAACTCTATACACGAAGAGATAAAGATCCTAGTGATTGGAGGCATCTCTCCACAAGAAACTGGCAAAGAGGTTGTGCTAGGGAGGAATCTCTCTTGACTAGCCAGCTTAGAGTTAAGGAGCTACTAGGGTTAACCAAAGACTTTGGAGCTTGACAAAAGAGTAGCCCTTAAATCTCCCCCCTGAATTGTTTGTGAACTCGCGAGCCTTCTCTGAAGGTTGGGGTGCTCATATTGATGGACTCCTGGCTTTGGGGGGCATGGAGCATACAAGACAACCAAGTCTGCAACAAAGAGTTGGATTTGGGTGCAACTTCCTCATACTTAGAATATTCGAGGAAGGTAGGAGTCGCACTCCATCATTCTGCCTCCCAGAGAATTCCCAGAACAATTCTAGGACTATGAACCCTAGCTTCCTGTTGAAGAGAAGCGGTCTAACATAGGTCTTTCCAAGTAGGAAGAAGAGACGAGGGTAAGCCAAGGGGATGTCCTATGACAAAAAGCTCAGCACAGATATGTCCTAAATATTCTGCTGTCAACTTGCGTATTGTCAAAGTAAATGCACTGTAGACAGGGGAGAAGTCCTTGATCTGCCTAGGAAATGTGCATCTCCAACAGAGGAGACGTCCTATGATGATAGGACATGGCCCCCCCCCGCTCCCCTGCCCCCATTAAGGACTCAAAAACATCAAGAATGCTATACAAATATACAACAATCATTTTCATTACAGTGGCCCAAGTTTACCCTTGACTAAGTCTGACTTCTGATATGACCCAAGGCTGAAAACAGTATTTAACTACTTATAAGTAATGTGCATGTTTAACTTAAAAAATATGATCAGCATCCTTTTCTCATTTCAGTGCAAAATTATGAATAATCAAACTGAGATACTAAGTGCATGGTAAAAAGGCTAATATTTAAGAGTGGAGAGGTTGGAATCTCAAAATATGACAAAAATTATGCCAAAGTATTCATCATTAGCAAATCAAAGCTGTACAGTAATTGAATTTAACTATTAAAACAAAATTTTTTAAATTTTATGCTGCTGGGTTAGAGACCCTTAACAGAAAAAACATACGTATCTTATTTAGTAAATATTTGCTAAACTGCTAAACTTATACAACTAACCTAAGCTTTGCAAATTTTTACATGGTCAGAACAGTACAACAAACTTACTTTTGAGTTCTGTCTTTAGAACTCTGGCATACATGCTGGGGAGGTACAGTTGTCCACTTCTCAGCAAGTTCAACAAGCTTCCCAGCATCCATTAGTCCATAGCCAAATTTGTGACTTACTGGAAAAGCACAAAAATGTTACTGCATTTCTCACATATTGTATTAATTTAAATTTATCGGTTGTCTAGTTGGATTTACAATCACAAAAAGGTATTTTTTACAACATCAACAGTCCCTTAACAAACATTCAAACTATTACTGGATGCACACTTAGTCATAATTAGAATATGACAAAGATAAATGCCTTTTCTGTAAACACTGGATTCCTGCCTTTCATGCCTCATTTTCTGAAGAGCACTCAAAATGTGCAGTGATTAATCCCCTCACATAATGAACTAAACACTTCAAAAGTCTTTCAACAGTCCTCAAACTATAAGACATTTGATGTTCTTAAAATATCCCTATTAGAAGCCTGAAAAGTATGACTACTACAAGTATGACTACTACTTGGCAGACAAAGAAAATTGTTTTATTTCTGTAATGACAACATTCTTCACAGTAATCAAAGACCTATCTTTGAAAACCAAGACTTTATTTTTGTACATCAGCAGTTATATATGAAAAACTGGAAACAATAATTAGGATCTTCATGTCCATATTGAGTTTTACAACACTTGTTAAATTAAATCATTATGGAAAACAAACAGCCCTTTTCTATTTTGCAATGACACTAACCTTAGCACTAATACATATCTTAATTTTTGTGAAATCCAAAATTGTTACTGGATAGAAATGATAAAACCAGACATTAATATTACATGAACTATAAACTCTTATTCCTCCTATATTATTTAATCTTCATAATGTACATTGCAAAATTTAAAGCAAGCATAACTGCTTCACCAGATTGTTAAAATAAAATCTGAAAGTATGAAATAATCTTCACTACACCTTGTGCTGCTTGTACAGTACAGCTCCATATATTAATGTAAAAAATCATATCAACAGAGATCTTGGCTTCCTATTACTAAACTTGGGGAAAAAATTGTAAATAGGACTGCATGCTCCTAGATAATCCTATTTACTGGCATTCCTGTCTCATGAGACATTTCCAACATCAAACTCAATATTCTATTTAATTTCTTTAGTATAAGAATACTTAACTGCTTTTAATCGAAACAACCCTACAATCATGAACCCCATTTCATAGAACTCCTATCACCAGTTCTTCTGACATGCTACTCATACACTTTTAGTCACCGTATGAATATCCCTTACCAGTTCCTGTCAAAATTATGAGTAACTGAGTACCATTACATGCCTTACATTACAGTTTTACTCCACAACAAGTCAAATGGCCCAAATCGAGTCAACACTTACTTTACCTTCAGTAAGTATGATCTGTTTATGTTCTCAGTGTCCAAACTGAAGTTGCTGGAGTGTTGCACACATGCTTGTCAAATCTGTCAACATCAACTATGTCTCGAGTCTTGTTTATGGCTGGCAGTTCCATCATGCTTGGAACACATTGCTACAGCTTGCTAATTCAAAAAAGCAACATTTATCAGGCTACAACAAAAGAACACTGAACAATTCTCTCCACAGCAAGCAAAGCATGCATCAAAATGCTAAAGATAGCCAGCCTATTTTACTAATATACATTTAAAGTGGAAACTATGCAATAGTCAACTAAGTGTGATTCAAAAGAAACAAGAAATTCATAATTGCATACAATATTTAGGGAAATATTTTATGATATCAAATATTTCATGACACATCAAACAAACAGTATTAAATTGACACTCAACTGCAATTGTTAAGCAAAAAATAGCAAGAAAATATTTTAAAGATATTAATTTATCGTACATTGTTACTGGTTTTGAAGCATAACAAAAATTGTACACTAATTGCAGCATGCATTATTAAAAGACTGTTAAATAAAGCAGATAAAAATAACCCATATCAACACAGTACAGTACACAGTTCCATTCAGTACTATGGGTGATATGCACAATAATGTAAGGTATAAAATAAAGATTATAAACTCTCAGGACCCATTTTGAGTAAGTGCCTTCCACTGGCATTCATACTGATTAGTTCTGCACAATAGTACATTGTATATCTGTATGATGTTATACATCTTTATTCCACAAAAAATTAAAGTACTTACACCAACCAAGGTGCACAAGTTACATAACTATATTTATGTGTAAGGCCTAATTTACTAAAAGGAGTTTCTTAATTACTGCAGGGAAAAGGCAGTCTTTCAAATACAAAACTATATAATACAGTAAATATATAAATTAGGAGAACATCATAAACTTTCACCTAAAATCAAAATGTGGTTATACCTTGAATAAAAAATGGTTTAATACATGCTTTTGTGTTAAAAAAAATGTCAAAAGAACCCACAAAACAGCTAGGCAAACAGTTTTAAATATTAACATTAAAAATGAATCAATAAAAAAATACATATCAACCTGAATGAAGCCAAAATAAAAAAAAAATTTTTTTTAAACATATGTATGCAATGCATCTTTGAAGCAAATCTTGTTACCCCATACGCAAGACAAAGCTGACTAAATGACAATTATTATATTTTGCAAGCATTTCTACAGTCCTGTAAAGTATTGCTGTACTACAGTATAATAATTTATAAAATGTATGTATATTCCTTCCAATAGAATAATGGTAAACTACCATTATGTATTTCATTTCATAAAAAACTTACACTAAACTACAGTATTAAGCAATTACCTTAGCACAGCAAAGCAACAACATATGACATATCTGTATTTACCTTACAGCAGTATAGTATTTGACCATTACTTGACAGTTAAAAGATATAGATATAGTGCAATATCTAATAATACTCCACCTGTACTTTGTCATTGGCAATACTGTACTAAATGATGTGTATTAAATATCATGATTAAAAATCGAAACAAAAACTCAAGACACCAACCTCTTCGTCCTACACCATTAGTAAACCATCCATCTTCTTGTCTTAGGGGCTCATACCGAGAAGTCATGACAACAATGTGTTGCATGTCCCTCCAAGTAAGGTCAGGATTGGCCTCTAAGGCCAAGGCACAAATGCCAGCAGCTAATGGGGCAGATGCACTAGTTCCTAAAAGAGAGAAAAATATAAAACCGATCAGACCAAAAATTAGAACCTCTATTGAAAGCAGAATAAGAAATTTTGCAGCCCTTAATCAATATGGTCCCAACAAATGAAAGAAAATTCAAATCTTAACTTAATCAAAACCAATGATATAATTCATGAATTTCCACATCAACAATGTAGTAAAAAAATTAATCATGATAACATTTAAACATTAAAGTAAGTTATGACGGGCTCATTTGTAGCACTTTAGAGAAAATCTATTAACTGTTTAAAAACTGTGTGATGTATGAGCTAAATGTGCAATAACTTGATTTTCATTTCCAGTTATATGGAGTTAGATAGGGTGGATAATCTAGCACACCAACTAAACCAAAACCTAAAATATAAAACCTTACTTGTTTTCCATACCAGTTCTCATTTTCTTTAAAAGAAGTGATAAATCATCTTTATAATGAATACATAGTAAGTAATAAAAACTGGGAAAACAAAAGGAAAAGAAGAATTCCATTAATCCACCACTAGTTTTCAACATCAATCTTTCCTTTCATTGTGTTTAATGGTAAGTATGTATAGTAAATAAGTAACCTCAAGGACACTACAAAAACTGAAATGATTTGGATTAATCTTTTCCTGCTATAGTGTCTTTGAATGCCAACATAATTTGCCTTTTACTTCTTAAATTACTGCTTACACATAGAGGTGAATCAAGAACCAACTAATTAGTCAATCATGGACATTGCTTACCCATAGGGTGAATCAAAAACCAAATAATTAGTCAATCATAGACTTGTATATAAATTTTTTTCTTATCGTTGCATTTTTTGGGGAGGGGAGTAAGGCGAAAGAAAGTTCTTGAAAATATGTAATCAATCAGTTTTTTTATGTTAAAAATGAAAACTTACCAAATACCATACCTCCATTTCAAGGAAAGCAGGTCAAAACCTGTCAGTAATACCTGGATTTTCATTGTATGTTAGCATAACATACAAAAATAGTAATATTAAGATTCTTAATAAATTAGACATAAATGTCAATACACTATGTAGTATTACAAATACATTATTATACTGTATGGAATTGTCTCTAGCAGTGTCTCTGGCTGTGGTATAACATTATAAACAAGAGCACCCACTAAAGTGCATATCTCCGCCAGAGTTATAAACAGTAAATAAATGAACTCCTACAAAAAATTAATGAAAATTATGATCATTATTTGCTGAATGAAACTATGAGTGTGATTTTCCCAGGTTTAAGTCTGAAAGAATTTAAACATGAGCATTCAGTTGAGGACATACTTCCACAGTGAACTACAGTAAACATGAGACCATTTTTTGCCTTACATGACAATAAACATATAAACTTTTTAATTTTTTTACCTTAACCTTTGACCTTAAAAGGTGGAGTTTAGTAAAATCAGTTACCATGGAATTTTCATCATAATGCCACAAATATGCATGTATTGCGAAATATTTAAAAGACAGGAAATCCTACTCTTTCATAATGTATTACATAATAGTTTCAATGGCAAGAATCATCAACTGTACACTCATTTCCCCCAATAGTTGAATGTCTTGAGAAATTCACATAAACTTATCTGCCAAGTTTAATAAATTTCTCTACAATCATTTTGATATCAGGATAAACCCATGTACAGGCATAGGTGAAAACATAAATTCCCTTCCAACAAGGTGCCACAGGTTAAATGTTTCCATCCTATGGTTCAAGATCTGTTCACCTGTTCTTTGAGATATCCTACAAATGCACAACCGATATGACAAAAGATTAAGAAACATATGTGAAAATAAAACCTCCTTTTAACTTTGCTGGTGGTTTTAGTTTACAGCTTTTACTCTAACTGCTGTTACTATGCATAACCTGCCAACTAAAAGCAATTATCACTTACTACTTTTTACCAGGGAGTTTCTGAAAACTTAAGTGAAAAAGTCTATTCTCATATTCTTCTTTCAACACCAAACTTATCTGTGTTAGTAGTGCTCTTCCTGGAAATTTTAACATGACATATTAGGAGAGAGAGAGAGAGAGAGAGAGAGAGAGAGAGAGAGAGAGAGAGAGAGAGAGAGAGAGAGAGATTAAAATAAACTTGCAAGAATGTAACATACCTGTATGTTCAATTGTACATATATGCTCAGCCCTGAGGTCTCCATCCATATCTACTGTAGCAACACTAGCATCAACACCAGGAGTGCCTGAGCTGTATGTTGTGGCAAGAGTTGAGGAACATTCTTCTAGGTACCAAGGCTTGTACCTTTGATAAAAAATGAATGATTATCAGCAATATTTAGGGGCTAATTGTGCCTTCAAAAGTTTTTAATCTGAGCTGCTAAATCTTTGATACAATCAAAAGCAATTCAGAAAATTATGGAGGTCTTGGTAGTTATAAATATGAGAAATAATCTGAAGCAGCTATGGGAATATTAGTAAAATGAATACTGGGAACTAGTAGTTAACATAATATTGGAACATTTAGAAGTTGTGAAAGCAGTTGCCACTTGCATAAGATGGTAAAATTTTGTACAAAAATACTGCTTACATCCAAAAGCAAATTTTATAAAATTACTTTATTGAAAAACTTCCAAGGACAATGGATTTGAAGAGTTGTAAGATTTTTTACCTTATAACAGCAAATTTGTTAGTAATGGAAATAATAACACTTGCAAAACTTACTAAGAACTGTTTATTATAAAAGTATACTTGCCCCCTTTGGGATGCTGATGAGATGGATAGAGTAAATATAGAGTTTGTATATCCATCACAGTTGCAGTTGTCTGTATGTCTACCACCATTTCCAGAAGCCCACACGAAAATGGAACCTTTGCCATGTCGTCCCTGATTAAACAGATCGTATCAATACCATGAAAAATATTTTGTTTCATTAAAACCTCTACTAGGTATGGTTATAGTTAGGCAGATAGGCTTTCGAGTTACATTAAATCCTGTGATAGGTATGGTTATAGTTAGGGAGACAGGCAAAGATTTTATCTTTTCATAATCAAATACTATAATTATTTAATTTTACTTCCTATGTATGCTATCAGCATTCCTTCCTAAAATTCTTCTAGTTTTTTCCAAATAACTGGTCAACTGAATACTGCACCTGGATACTATACTGGATACATTCATATATTATATATATACTATATATAATGTAAATAAATTCTTTTGTTAAAACAGGATACATCTCAAGTATAAAAGACCCATTAAAGCTCTGGTTTAAAGCTAAGGACTATACTTCGGTGGACTAATTTCCACCCTTACAAGTAGTGAATGACAGAAGAAGTTGCATTGGTGAAATATATAGTGGAGATATACCCTTCGGTGATACCTGGGGTCACCTCTATGCAAACATTGGCTCTAGTAATTGTCTTAATTTGCTTTATCATTGCCTTAAGGAAGATATTGTCTATATGGTCAGAGTCCCAGGCTCCATTGGAATGGTTGATCCTATCATCTTGCTGTTTTATCAGTGAAGATTCTACCATCTGATATTTTTATCGACAGTAGCTCTTGTACAAAATTCGGGATGAGTTCCAATCCAATGCGTGGTTCCTGTTATTTATATGATGGAAAATTGCCAACCTATGTTGTTCATATCTAACTGAGCGTTTATGTTGAGTTAATCTTGGATTCACATGTAAATCCCTCTTGGAAAGATTAACTCAACGTGACCGTTCAGCAAGACAACATAGTTCGGCAATTTTCCATTATATAAATAATATGAACCATACCATGGATTGGAACTCATCCCAAATTCTATACAAGAGCAGCTGTCAATACAAATGTCAGTGGTAGAATCTTCACTGATAAAACAACAAGATAATAGGATCAACTTTCCAAAGGAGCCTGGGACTCTGACCATATAGACAATATCTTCCTTAAGGCAACGATGAAGCGGATAAAGATAATTAACAGAACCAATGACAGCTTAGTGGTGACCCCAGGCATCACCTAAGGGCATACCTCCCACTGCATATTTTGCCAATGCAACTTCTTCTGTCATTCATTACATTGGCTTTAAACCAAAGTTTTAATGGGCCTTTTATACTTGCGACTATAGATATATATATTTATATATATATATATATATATATATATATAGTAAGATATATATATAATATATATTTAGTACACAACAACCACAAAAAGATAGATAGAGGGAGAGGTTTTAGAGACAGATATAGAATAAGAGAAAATAGAGAGATGAATAGAATAAGGGATTTATATATACACCACACACACAAGATCAATATATAATTGAATAGGATATATTAATATATATAATATATATATATTACTATATAAATATAAATATTATTATATTATATATATATATATATAGATATATATATATTATATATATATTTATATTATATACACACACATATATATACATTTATATATATATATATATATTATATATATATATACACACGACCATTACACACACACACATATATATCATTCGAGCTACAAAATCCTTTAAAATATCCTTTAATATCTAATTCGCTCTACCTCAGAATTGATATATTTTCATATATGTACCGAAGGGAAATTTTTTAGTTGATAATAATTTCGCCCCCTCATGGGATCGAACCACCGTCCAGGCACGAAATCAGGACCGACATTGACGTTATCGATTAGCCGAATCGGTAACGTCAATGTCGGTCCTGATTTCGTGCCTGTCCGTTGGACTGTGGCTCGATCCCATGAGGGGACGAAATTATTATCAACTAAAAATTCCCCCTTCGGTACATTTATGAAAATATATCAATTCCGAGGTAGAGCGAATTAGATATTAAAGGACATTTGTAGCTCGAATGATTTATATGAATCACAGTGATGTGATAATTTTTCATATATCCATATATATATATATAATATATATATATATATATATATATATAGATATATATGGTTTCATGAAAGCCTCCATTAGGTATGGTTCTAGTTAGGTAGACAGGCAAAGATTTTATCTTTTCATAATCAAATGCTATAATGATTTAACTTTACTCTCTCTTTATGCTGTCAGCATTCCTTCCTAACATTCCTCTAGTCTTTTCCAAATACGTAACTGGTCTACTGAATACTACACCTGGATACTATACTGGATACTATATATATTATATATACATATAATATTTATGCATTAAATACATACACATATATATCAATATATATATATATATATATATATATATATATATATATATATATATAATATATATATATATATATATATATATATATATAGATATATATATATTTTTGTGTGTGGGGAACAAAACACAACAAATGACAAACTTGTCAATAATTTGCAGAAATAGAACTTTCAGAATGCTTATATATTGTTTTATTACAAAACAATTCATTGGTCACTGAAGCAAACGTGTATGCATCCTTACATATCATCATGATTCAGTAATCAAAATATATGCAAAACTGCATTGTTAAAATTTGACACTATATAATACAATCCACGCAAAAAATAAATAAATAAATAAAAACACCAGTCCACATACTTTATATAAGCAGCAATGTAAGGGGGGGGGGGGGGGGGCGGCTCTATATTGCATATGAAACCCAAAAACAATGTTCACCAATGAACAATAAACAAACATTACTAGTGAAAAATATCCTATGTTCAATAACGCAACATTTATGAACATTTTCAACTGCATGTTATTAATATAAGTAAGAGTACCCCTAAATTGTTTTGTTAATACAAAACCACCTTTAATATTCCATAAACTGAAAGCCCATTACCATTCCAATAAACGCAGCACAAAAATAGTGACATACATCATGCATTCACAATTGATGATAAAGGGATCAGTGGTTTTTCACCCCTCAAATTTGAAAGGGAGAGGTGATGATAAATATATGTACTATGTCTTTATGCCGTTGGTCAGATATAATGGCCGGGATGTCACATGATCATGTAACCCTTTCAGACAATAACAATGTCACTCTCCCTTCCTGTCTATGAGCTTAAACGAAAAAAAGCTTGAAGTCTATCACAAAGTACCCTTTTGTATATGTGAAATATATATGTATATATATATATATATATATATACATATATATATATATATATATATATATATATATATATATATATATATATATATATATATATATATATATATATATATATGGTCTTGATTCCCTGACACACTGTTAGGTATGCTAAACACTACCAAACTGAAACATGTGAGAACAGAGATCCTATCTTTGGATCTGATTGATTTTGGTTAACCTAACTCAATCACCTGGTGCATGAGTTCTAATCCAATTCAACAGACTACCTTTCATAGTTGGATTGGATTCGAACTCATGCCCTGGATGACAGAAGTGAGGTTAACCCAAATAATTTTGAATCCAAAAATAGGATCTCTGTTTGTTCTCACATATTTAAGTTTGGTAAAGTTTAGTAGGGAATCAAGATTTTATATATATATATATATATATATATATATAATATATATATATATATATATATATATATATATATATATATAATTATGCATGATTCACATATTCGAAAGGGAATGGCATGACAGACTTCAAGCTTTTCTTTTCTATATGTAGTCAGGTATTAGCTTATGGGGAAAAATGAGTACTACTACTGTACCAGAATGTTTTTATACATTTATTCGTGTAAGCTCATACACAGGAAGGGAGAGTGACATGTTATAGTCTATACATGATCATGTGACATCTCAGGCATTACATTTGACCCAACAACATATATATATATATATTGCATCACTTTACGAAATATATCGTTTGGCTCATTTGTCTTTTTTATTTTCCATACAATAATTAGTTTCAGAAAAATTTTTATAATATAAAAATTGGAATCTATTATCACAAGTAAAAAGTAAAACTGCATGGAGAACCTTGCTTGATGCAAATTTTTAAGTGTTTTTTCCGAATCGTTATGAAATATTTAATTATGTTTAGGTAAGAACAGGCCTACAAACCAAGTCAACGGATTATCATCTGTATAATGATAATTTTATGCAAAAAATACGTGAGTAGAGTATGGCTTATCTAATGTTATCAGGTTACCGTTTGTTTAAAGATCTGTCTTTAAAAGAACAAAAAAATGTTATTTCAAGTTAGCATATGAAATCTATCAAAATTATTAAATAATTTATATATAACTTACTTAAATTAATAGAAATACATGTCGCTTGACTGAAGGGTGGTGAAATACATTGAATTGTGTAGTTCGGTTGGCACGCTTGGAACACCAAATTTTGAGGAGACTGGTGTTGATGCACAATAACTTATAAATCTTACATAAGCCAATTTTCTTTTTAATATCATAAATAAAGTCAAAATGACAGAATATTTTTAATAAATAGAAGATAATTCAGATATACCAGAGAAGGAAATTGGAAATATTGTTTTTTATTTCTTTTTATATAAATGAATGGTTTAATGTGAGTCACCAGGCCTAGATTGATTAATTTATGGGTTTAGGCATAATGCCAGGCACTGGGGGAACGGAAATTGACAGTGAAAAGGTTTGAAAGGTGTAATGGGAGGAAAGCCTCGCAGTTGTGCTATGAATTAATTGTTGGGCAAGAGTAGAATGTAAGATGGAAGAAAGATATGAAAGGAGGTACAGTAAAGGGAATGAAAGCAGTTGCAGCTAGGGGCAGAAGGGACTCTGCAAAGAACTTTAAGTAATGCCTACATTGAACCACATAAAGTGTATTGGTGGTATTACCCCCCTACGGGGCATACCCCTAGATTGATCGAAACTGTTAACATCATGCATGAATGGAGTCATCAGTTCTTTTGGGAGTTACACTACATATCAGGATGTGAATAGCATTCATAGACTGAAACTGGCTAGAAACTGCACTCTTACTAACTATAAGGGATAAACATAATTCACAGTTGTTTTTATTAAATTTCGTTCAAAAGAATATATTGACTTTTCTTTAGATGATGTTCCTATAGATGATGTTCCAAAAGGATAGTTGGGCCGAGTTTCAAGAAAAATTAATACCACAATTATTAAATAGAAACACAAGAAAGAGTGATAAATTTTCTAGTTTACCTTAAACAATTTTATTTAGCTCGCCTGCAAAAACATATGACATTAGAGATTGACTTGGTTTTTTATTTTAGTTAGCCATTCGTGTGAAAGAAACGGATCTTGCACTACGGCAACCTGTAACCAATTAACAGAAACTTATTCTGTCACCACAGCACATCATGCACCTACGCAGCCAGGTGAATAGTTGCCAGATACCGCTTGCTGAATACTTCCATATATATATATATATATATATATATATATATATATATATATATATATATATATATGTGTGTGTGTGTGTGTGTGTGTGTGTGTGTGTGTGTGTGTGTGTGTATACATATATAGGCCCTACAGCCTACCTATTTGTTGAAAATTACGGCAACTGATGCAATACTTTGTAACATGACTGTACACACACACACACTACATATATATATATATATTCTATATTATTAATAATATAATTAAATTATATACATATATATATAGTATACACACATATATACATACCATACATATAGATATATATATATATATATATATATATAGTACACTATATTTTAGGGTAGGTATATCAGGTATATACTACCCCAATATTAGCAGGCCTAATCTAGGACAAACTGAAAAATGCTGCGAACCCCAAACCTCATAGCCTACTCGTATGTTTCATGCTTTCACCTCTCGGATAATTTACCAGCACTGCTTATCACCTCCACCATTCATGTGCTTGTCGAAAAGAAAAGTACCCAACCTTAACTACCAGATACGCCTACCACCACTGATCATCTTCACCTGTAGGTTATTGCTCAACGTTCGTTAATAACAATATAGGTAGGTAAACCACCAACACTCAAATATGAATAACCACGACTAATATTATCAATATCCACTGCTGACTGTACCATCCTTAATAAACACGCATCATCACTGCATGAATAATATACTCCTTGCTATCACCACGACCACTTGTAAACAAAAGTGATTGACAACAATGTCCTGTCATCACAACTTTGTCAAAAATTACTGCTCAATATTTACCGCATGAAATATTTATAGTGATTGACATAATAAATATTAAGTTTGCTCAAGTAACCACACAGTTATTTTTTCGCAAATCTGAGAATTACGATACATCTTTTATTAAAATAAACTGACAAAAAACATAATCAATGCAGAGCAACAAAGTTCACAGTTTCCGGACGAACAGATACCGGCATTTTACTTTATTTTCGCTTACTCGGGAAAACTACATTGTGGTTTTTGTTGTTCTTCTTTCTGTTCTTGTTATTAAATCTTATGAATAAAACCCCATGAGTTACTATCAAAATAATAAAAAATGAGGAAATGTGAACAGAAATATTTTTATTCACAGAAAATCTAAAAAGTCATTACGGGCATCATCATTATCATTTTGCTATTCATAACTATATTTATACCGGTATTAAATGTATTTGTAACTTATAATATCTATTTTGTTAATCACTCTAAAGAAAACAAGGAAACACTTCTATAAAGGTGATTGACGGTACCGGTTTGATAGTAGATCCAAGAATAATATATATATATATATATATATATATATATATATATATATATATATATATATATATCACATACATACATATATATATATATATATATATATATATATATATATATATATATATAATTATCACATCACCGTGATTCATATGGATCATTCGAGCTACAAATGCCTTTAATATCTAATTCGCTCTACCTTGGAATTGATATATTTTCATATATGTACCGAAGGGGGAATTTTTGTTTTTAGTTGATAATAATTTCGTCCCCTCATGGGATCGAAACCACGTCCAATGGACGGGAAGGAAATCAGGAACGGCCAGACGTTATTCATTCCCCATAAAGTGTACGTTTTTCCCGAGGTAGAGTTAACCAGATATTAAACGACATTCCTATGTTTAATATTTGTTAATATGAAAAATATCACTGTACACACACACACAACACACACAACAACACACACACACACACACACACACACACACACACACACACATATATATATATATATATATATATATATATATATATATATATATATATATAATATTAAACAACTTTTCTCCTATCCCTGCTGATTTCATTTTCTCTCGGTTTTCCTTTTGACGAAAACATGTGTATATCAACAATTATTATCATTAATTAATATTCAGAAGATGAAACCTATTCACATGGAACAAGCCCACCAAAGGGGCAACTGACTTGAAATCCAAACTTCCAAGGAATATGATGTTCAATAGGAAGAAGTAAGAGGAGGTAAAAGTAAAAACACATTAATAAATTAATAAACAGATAAACATTATATAATAATTGCTGGGAATATAAATGATAAATCAACTACGGCGAAGTGTCCCTTTATAAATGGGATTCAAATTTGATACTCGTCTAGAATGAGTAAATATAGTGTTAGTATTACATACCTTTATTTTTCCACCCTTTACTTCAAAATGTTTTTCTAGTGCGAGAGACAGAAAAAAATCAATGAATAAATGAATAAAAAGGATAAGAAAGGAAATCACTGTACCCGAATGACTCCATTGATGAAGGCTCTCTTGGCCAGTGGACCAGGTCCGTCCACAGTCTTGCCATCGTCTTCAGGCCCCCAGGAGGCTGAGTAAATGTCGATGTGATCTGGATTCAGAGAGATGGCTCTCGCCTCCACAGCATCATTAACAGTACCGTCCAGCATCCTCACCCCTGAAAAGGAAGGATGATTAGGTGCAACCGTTAATTTCCATAATTTAAACATTTTACTATCCAAAGGCTGAGCGTAATAAGCCTGCAATGAAAAGATGATTAAACCATAACCAATAATAATCATCTTAATAACGTAAGCATTTTAAGGTGCAAAAGCAGAGTAAAATGCCTTGAGGAAAAGAAAAATAAGTAAAATAAATATTACAATCATGCTGGGAATATAAATAATGAATCAAATTTGGCGAAATTACTGTTTAAGAATGTTATTAAAATCAATTACTCGCTGAAAATTAGGATATCTAATTTTAGTATTGTATGCTCTTATTATTCTAACCTTTACTTCAAAATAACCTTATAAGAGAGAGAGAGAGATGAGGGGGGGGGGGCGGGGGTACAGTATGTCTATGCTACTATGTCAGAGACAAGTTTATCAATGACATTTGATATATATATATATATATATATATATATATATATATATATATATATATATATATATAACAATGTACTTGTGTGTGTGTGTGTGTGCAAGCGTGTGCGTGTAGGACAGAGAGAGAGAGCGAGAGAGAGAGAGAGAGAGAGAGGAGAGAGAGAGAGAGAGAGAGAGAGAGAGAGACCGGGGGTACAGTACGTCTATGCTACTATGTCAGAGACAAGTATATTAATGACACTTGGTATGAAAATGTTCATATTAAGATAGGAGTTTCCCTTTCCTCATATATATATATATATATATATATATATATATATATATACATATATATATATACAATGTACTTGAGTGTGTGTGTGTGTGTGCAAGCGTGTGCCAGTAGAAACAGAGAGAGAGAGAGAGAGGAGAGAGAGAGAGAGAGAGAGAGAGAGAGAGAGAGAGAGAGAGCCTTTTCTATATTAGGCAACCTGTCTGACTTAACAATACAAAGTTACATAAATGCGAAATAAAGACAAATCCACAATTGCCTAAGAAATTAGAACTGGCGTATAATAAAAATAACAAACACAAAAATAAACAAAAACAGTATAGGCAGGAAAATAATCTGCAGAATTACCTTTAAATTCAGGGCCATTACACATCACTTCAACAAATATCGAAAACTGAACCCTTCAGCTCCTAGCTGCAACCCTTTTCATTGTTTTACTGTGCCTCCGTTCATATTCTTTTCTTCCGTGTTACTTTCCACCCACTCCTACCAATATATTCATAGTGCATCTGCGAGGTGTTCCTCCTGTTACACCTTTCAAGCGTTTTTACTGTCAATTTCAATTACAGCGCTGAATCATTATTGTCAATTTCAATTACAGCGCTGAATCTTTACCGTCAATTTCAACTACAGCTCTGAATCTTTACTGTAAATTTCAATTACAGCGCTGAATGACCTCATAGGTTCCAGCGCTTGGCTCGGCCTAATTCTGTTCCATCCGAAGGGTGAACACACAATAGAAAACGAGAAAAAAAACGAGATGCTCAATGAACAACGAACTCGACGAACTTGTAAGTGCGAACGTTCTCACCTCCAACGCTGCTGTTGTAGGCGACGCCAACGCCGCAGTAGTCGTTGAAGGCGACGGCGGCGACCTCACCAGCGCAGCGAGTGCCGTGTCTGTTGTCGCCGTTGTCCCGTGGCATCGGGTCTGGGTCGCTGTCGTTGATGTCAGTCGACGCTTTAGGATCCTGAGGAGAGACAAAACAGATTCTCTTCAAATCGATGCGACCGTAATATGATTACAATTCACGTAGGTTACATTTAAGAAAAAAAAACATTGATAATTTGCAGTTGTTAACGAAACGTAGTTTATAATTATAATTCCATTTACTGATGAATGGAAATACAACAGTAATACTGACTTCATATGTGAGTTCATAAAAACAGAAAACACACATACACACACATATATATATATACATATATGAATTTTTATCACATCACCATGTTTCATATAGATGCATTAAGCTACAAAATTTAATGTCCATTAATATCCAATTTGCTCTACCTCGGAATTAATATATTTTCATATATGTTAATTCCGAGGTAGAGGGAACTGGTTGTCAAAGGACATTCGTAGCTTAATGCATATATATGTATGTAAGTATAACACACACACATATATAATATACATATATATATACTATATTTTCATACACGACAAAATTACAGCTAGCTTATCATTTTCAAAAACCCCGGGAAGAGAACCATACCGTCACTCAATGTTTCAGGAAACAAATACACTAATATAGATAATTGAATCATTTCCTTTTCAAAAAGCCGTAAAAAAAATCTTCTAATTATGCGAAGGCATGACAAACAAGGCGAAATCATGAAGCAAAGATCTCCGGGGCCACTTATTCGTGGGCGTTCAATGAGATTCCACTAGACTACCCAGGGAGCATTCAGCGGTACAGTTAATTGACTTCGTTATTCCAAAATCTTACCGTCGCCAAGGGGCACCAGCAGAGCTCTGAGCTCACTCATGAAAATAATGATTCCTTTCCTTTTCACTCCAGTTCTATAAACATGTATGTAATAAAGATATACACCAGATAAGCATTCACTTCCAATCAACATTGCTGTTATTAGGACAATATTTCAGTGAAGATACACACAATCATTACACAAACAAACACACATCCACGTGTAAAGAGAGCGCAACCAGAATTTCACCATAACGATGTGTTTCTTTGTTTGTTTGTATTGTGTTTTTACGTTGCATGGAACCAGAAATAGACATCTCTCACTCCTCAATGGAATGCTAGAGAATCGAACTCGCGGCCACCAAAAGAACTAAAGTATGGTGTAAGTATTCAGCTATAAGCGCAGGTAAAAGTTCACACATCTTGCAAGTATGTAGAAGGAAACGACATACTACTACTATATGAGGCCTCAATTCTTGCTGCCACGCGAGTTAATGTTGCCACTATGGCAACGCTGGCTATCTTTGCGCTGACAGCAGT
Source organism: Macrobrachium nipponense (assembly GCF_015104395.2). Classification (NCBI taxonomy): domain Eukaryota; kingdom Metazoa; phylum Arthropoda; class Malacostraca; order Decapoda; family Palaemonidae; genus Macrobrachium; species Macrobrachium nipponense. The sequence goes on from NC_061107.1 coordinate 94,320,728, forward strand.
TCTACGTCGTTTTGGACTGCATGACGCAAGAAGTCTCAAAAAAGATGGTAGATGTATATACAAAGTTGTAGGGTAAGAAAACTAGTCGCAAAAGGAGTGTGGAGAAGGGATAGTAAAGAGCAACAGCAGAAAGCAGCGCAAGAGTGTAAAAGTGTATACATGAGAAGAAAGGGCGTAGATCTAGCAGTTTCAGTTCTGAAGACTTTCCGAGAAACCGGAAAGCTGTATATACCCTTTCGGTGGAACACTCTTTATATGACAAACTGGTGAACTTTATATGGTCTCTCTCTCTCTCTCTCTCTCTCTCTCTCTCTCTCTCTCTCTCTCTCTCGGTTTCTTTTATACTTATATACACTCACAAGTGCCTTGTGCAGCACATGTACAATATAAATTGATTTCACATAACTTTTTCTACTCGTTACTAATATTTAATTGAGAGCAAAAACTCCTACAAACAAAATGATAGCAAAAGCAAAGAAAGAAAATGAAATTCCCAAGCATATTACAAATCCATAAAAAAGCACTTTAACATCAACAACAACAAAAAAACAATAAAAAACACAAGCAACTTGAATAAAGACAAACAGAAACACAACAAGAGAGCAAAAAAAAAAAAAAAAAAAAAAAACTGGACACGCTACACGAGAGGAACTCCTCAGCCTCACTTGTCAATACACTTGAGGGTTATTTTTCCATTTTAATCTTGTACGACATTTTCAACAGAAAATATTACCCGAGACTTTAAAAAATAAAAACTTAAGAGAGAGACAGAAATTTGAAAGATTTTATCTCTTTTGTGTGAGCGTCTTATTTCTCGGAAATATAATCTGGAGTACCCAAAGATGTTTTCAAAGGAATTATACGCTGAGGAAATACATAATTTAGGGTAAAATAAAATAACTGTGGGAAGAAGGATACTTGGTCTTGACTGTAAATATATGTAAGCCTTAGTAACACTTACACATGCGGACACAATCATGTGTATATCGAGTTCATGCCTAAGCACGAATGGTAATTTTGATTTCAATAGAATCGCAGAAGATACTATTTTTTTTTATCTTCCAAAGGGAAATCTTGCTATTGAACGGAAAATGCCCAATAAACTGCTATACGGAACTTATTCAATTGAGCTGTTATCCATTAATATCAGGATTTTTTTTTGTGTGTAACTTGTATAAGGTACAATAACTTATCATATGTGTGAGGCCATAATATTATATGTAAAGGCTATTCTGCGAGAGTTAGGCTGGTGCTCTACATTTGCCGTCGTCCAACCCGGGGTAAGCCTCTTTCGCCTCTGGTCACTATATACGCAAGTATGCAGATTGAGGGTACTTTACTTCGAGCGGGGGTGGGGGTGGGGGGTGGGGAGGGGAGATTTGCCCGTCTGGACTTCCTCGTTTCATTACAGTAATTTTTGATGGTATGGGTATATCACTTACCACAGACAGACACACACACACACACACATATACATACATACATATATATATATATATATATATATATATTATATATATATATATATATATATATATATACAGAGAGAGAGAGAGAGAGAGAGAGAGAGAGAGAGAGAGAGAGAGAGTTAGCGAATTATACAAATAAGGAGACCTCACGTCTTACAGGTAACTTGGGGAGAGAGAAAGAGTTACGCGAATTGAGCGATCACGTGTCTTATCAACTAACTCGGGAATAGAGAGAGAGAGAGAGAGAGAGAGATCAAAGTCTCGACACCCGGATGTTATTTTTTGGAGTTGCTTTCACATCAGCACATCGCCCCAAGAGACAAAAATATTCTGGGTCGCAGTGGAAACCGGTGAGGAGGAAAATCTAATTTTCAAAGGCAATATGAGCAACGCAACATATGTGTAAGTATACTTGGGTATACATGCGTATTATCGGAAATATCTACGCAGTCACATTACGGTTAATAAAACCGTGAACACATAATGGATGGTCACATATAATCTGTTCATGTAATATACGTACACATGCAAGTATTTGCACTCGAGATGAGCAAGAGTGCACACACATACACACACACATATGTATATATATATATATATATATATATATATATATATATATATATGTATATATATATATATATATAATAATATATATATATATAGAAGTAATAAAAGTTCACACTTATGTAAGCTGTGTATATCATAAGACGGGAGTTTTCGTCTACTTGCACAGTAGACCTCATCAGCTGTACTGATTTTTCCGTTATACATAATTTTTTAAATACACAGCTTACATAAGTGTGCACTTTTATTACATTAAAAATGTTCTAATCACAACATGGTGAGTTATACACACACACACACACACACACACACACACACACACACACACACACACACATATATATATATATATATATATATATATATATATATATATATATATATATATATATAAGTCATATCACATTACCGTGATTCATATAACAATATCGATCCTGGATTTTTAATGTATCTACGTTCGCGCCCAAGTACAGGTAAATCTATTATCGAGAAAAAATTCCCCTTCGGTTAAGCATATATGAAAAATATATTAATTCCGAGGTAGAGAGCGAATTAGATATTAAAAGGACATTGTAGCTCGATATATATATATATATATATATATATATATATATATATATATATATATATGTGTGTGTGTGTGTGTGTGTGTGTGTGTGTAGTGTGTGTGCGTGTGTATACAATTCACCAACCACAGCTTTTTCATATACTTACACAGGCACCCTCTACTAATAGATGCCGCTCATTCACCTATCTTGCATACTCTCATATTTCCTGAACACTAGGGCCTTCTCTTCCGACACCTCTTGACACCAGTGTTAAACGCACTCTCTGGGTCTCATTTGACTTCTCTGGCAGATCCGTCTTTTGATTCATCTTCGTATCTCTGCTTCTTCCATCACCCCAGAGCTCTTACTTCACAGATTACTGCCTAAACATGACATTCCAACAGACCCAAACTATTTTCTTCCTTTCGCATTCAACATCCACACCTCACTTCCATAAGGGAGGGTTGGTATAACATCCCCTTCATACTATCCCTGATTTTACCTCCTTTCAGACCTTCCACATAGATGATCGTACTTTCCTTCACTTACTGGGCGACTCAACTCTCCCCTTCCCTGTTATATTTATTCCTTTATACCTAATGAATCAACGATTTCCATTCAGACAATTTCAATTACATATCTCTCTCTCTCTCTCTCTCTCTCTCTCTCTCTCTCTCTCTCTCTCTCTCTCTATATATATATATATATATATATATATATATATATATATATAATATATATATATATATATATAATATATATATTTCTATGACACAAAAGGAAGAATCATTACAGAGATCTGCTTCCTGGTAATTAAGAGAGAGAGAGAGAGAGAGAGAGAGAGAGAGAGAGAGAGAGAGAGAGCATAAGCATAATTACATTGCAGTCAGGCGACAGCAAAGAAGAAACGAAACGTGATCAAAGCCAACAATGAAAACCTTCTCTGTCTAAACTTCTCCGCTGCAGCCTTCCTCATTTTCTCTTCCTCCATTTTAGGGTTATTTGTGTTATCCTCCTCCACCTGTTATCATGCACATGTCATTTTTATCTCGAAAGGAAGTGAGGAGAAAGAGACGGAGTGTGGAGAGGGAGAGGACAGGGGGAGAGGGGGGAAGGAGGAGACGCCAGGCAGAAACGGAGAAACAAGCACAAGAGTGATTCTCTCACGTACGAAATCTCATCAAGAGAAATTTATGCATTTTATTATTTTCCTGGTTTCATTTCTTTCTTCCTTTAGTTTTTTTAAATAATGCACCGCCGAGTATTATTTTCCTCACAACTATTTTTGAAATGGGGAAGAGGTGTCGGGGTGGGGTGGGTGGGGTGGGGGGGGGGGGGTTGTTTAACTTAGATGGACGAAGAGATGTTTGTGGATGGAAAAAAAAAAAGGCAAAGAGGCTTTTTCTACATTTCTTCCTCCCGTCTGCTCTGACGTCAATGCTTACAGCGTAGAAGCCCCTTCCCTTTAATTCAGAAATGGCGACAAATAAATTTACCTTCGGAAACTTGGTGCGAAATGTTTCCTGATTTTACAAGAAAGTCCAAACACACATGCATACATACATACAAACACACACATATGTATATATATATATATATATATATATATATATATATATATATATATATATATATATATATACGTGGATACATGCACACGCATATATTAATTCGAATTAATCTGTTTATTTTATGTTACGATTTGATCTGCCTTGCCTTAGAGTTTTGGTAAGTATATATATACTATTGGTTCTGGCCGCCTTGTTGGCAGACATATTTTGAAAGCGTTCATTAATAAAGCTTGTTGGAGCAGAGAGCAAGTTATCCTTTCGTCTCAACTCCGTGAGGGTCGCTGAAATGAAAACTGCGTCAAAATTTGAATGTGTGGTTTCAAGTAATTACTCAAATTACCATCGTCTCACGATGCACTGGCATAATTTTTCTAAACTAACCCATTCGAACTCATTGATGTATCTTTAAGCCCATTTTTTTAATTGTTCATTTTTATTATTGTTATTATTATTATGAGATGAGTCGACAAGTAATCCCGCATAAAAACACTAAACACGGTAATATCACCCTATGTTTGTTCACCCTTTCCCTACCAGGTCCTTTTACTGTCAGCCACTTCGCCGAAATCACCACAAGCGCACTGTGAAGATATTTTCAAGGGCGACCTTTTGCTTTCACCTCTCTTCAAGTGTCATTTTCGAAAGCGATGCCATTTCTGTACTTGAGTGTCAGCTTTGGTGCATACGCATGCTTTCGGGCGCCAGTGTAATATCTCTCTCTCTCTCTCTCTCTCTCTCTCTCTCTCTCTCTCTCTCTCTCTCGTCTGTGCAAATGACAAATATTCAGCCGAGAAAACTAGTTCGATTATTGTTGCCACTACTCACAATACTTCCACATATTGACCACACAAACACAACACACACACACACACACACACAAACACATTAATAATATATGTGTGTTTATTTTTATGTTTCCTGGAGAGAGAGAGAGAGAGAGAGAGAGAGAGAGAGAGAGAGAGAGAGAGAGAGAGAATATGTATGTGGCTGTGTAAGTATTCACAAATGCATTTCCATATCATACATACAATTCCGATTTCATAATGAGCTTTCTTAACATGACCAGAGGGTTCTTGGCATCATCATCCACTACAATAATACTTTCAGTAAACATCGTATTATTTGCAAAAACATTACCTGCAGTAAATGAGAAACAGCACAAGGGATTCACTTTTTCATTTTCCATTTTCTATTTCGTCGACGTCAATTAAAAACAACTAGAGATAATCTGCATTCTACATAAAAGTAAGGGAATCAATGAAATGACAAAATAAACAAATGAATAAGAATAGATGTACCAGTTTGTGATCATTTTTTCCATGTAAAAACACTGAACAGACAAAACATATCTGGACGAGAAGATCTGCTCGTGTACAAATAAAAAAAAATTAATATTGATAAATAACAAGAAACTCGCGCATATTAATCTGAAATCGCAAATATACATCTCTACCTCACTGCTGTAATCGCTAAATCCTTTTTATATGTTATGGATTTGAAATGGATCCAATTTCTCCCGGTAGCTAGATCC
>NC_061107.1:94331413-94348913 GCF_015104395.2 Macrobrachium nipponense
AAAATATTTTCGTGTTTCTAGTATCAGTCGTCATTACCTGTCGACTGGTTCTTATCGTTCCCTTTCCCCTTTATTTTTTTATTTTTTTATTTCTGATCTGTTTTTTTATTATATTTTTTTTTATTTCTTATCTACTGATCTGACTCTAACACATTTTCTCCCTTCTCATGCATTTTTTACCACGTTATTTACACCGTCTTTTATTTTACATCTACTGACTGCTCTCTCTCTCTCTCTCTCTCTCTCTCTCTCTCTCTCTCTCTCTCTCTCTCTCTCTCTTCCCTTTGAACACTTATTCCTTTCGATTCCATTTTGAAACTGCTGATATGGCTCTGTTGAAACTGCGCGCATTCAGTCTTTAAAGCAATCTTCGAAACCACATAAAAACTGCCATCCCTCTGAATAATCTGATCTCAGCTCACAAAAGGATCAGAAGCGTTAGAAATCCCGACCAGCAAAAACACGAAAATAGAAAAAAATAAAAAAGAAAAAGAAAGGAAGCAGCATCAGGAGGAGAGCGCGTGCGTCGCATCAATAGGATTAACATATATTAAAACGAATATGCCCCAGACTTTACGCGAACTCTACCGCATAAAAGAGAGTAATGGTAATTTGCATAAAATATTAAGCAGTGTTCGCCTGTGTGTGTCATGGCCTTCCAAGGGCCCGATAACCGTAGATGTGACGTGGTAAATCAATTATTACCCATTCATAAAAACACAGGAAAACTAAATGTCGAGTATTAAGTAAAGGAACAGACGGGTTAGTCCCCTGCATTTTCTGCTACGCTTACTTTCTGAATTCTACACTATAATTTTTGACATGTCAATAGGGGTCAATGGGTCTATCTCATCGAAGCAGCCATTTGTGAATTGTAGTTAAACAAAATAAAAGGTTTTGCAAATCACAGAACATGGCATAGTCATACGTCATAATATGGAATAAATCCCTCTGAGATAACAAGCAAAACTTTATGGAACACACAGTGGAACATTTCATAATGAATCAAAGGGGAAAAAATGATAGTGCATTGAATAAAATGTTCAGTGAAACAAGAAAAACGTCTTCCTGACCTTTACAATAGAACGTTTATAGTTGCAGTAAAGAAGGTCTTTACGATACACAGAACTTTACATCACTTCCTAAGATAGATAGGTGTGTTTTATAGAAAGGAATAAAATATCTGAATGTTGATTCACTTATTTTGGAAAATACACTGCTGTCGCATCAACAAAAAAAATAATAAATAAAATAATAATAATAATAAAAATAACAATAAAAATATCGACGACTTTCGTTCCAAGGCGCAAACAGAGGAGAATGAAACTTTTTATGAAGTACCATAAAGAAAAGGAAATACATTTTATCGTACGCCGAGAAGAGAAAATAAAGGCGTAAGGAGAATGTCGAAAAGTGCTCTGCTCCACACACACTGAGACATTCCATGATGCTGGCCACAATTTTATGGTAGACCGAATGAAACGTTCTTTGACACGGGGAGAAAATGTTTATGAGACATACAAAATACTCTCCAAAGAGCAGGGCATAACCATATACGCAGAAAATGTTTTAAAGGGGTTCGTATACAGCCTCATGTCAAAAGCGTTGAAGACTAGCACGGTAATTTTATTTGTTAAAGTGGGTTGTAAACTTCACAAATAACAAAATAACCATTGTAATGATCAACGAACCATTATTACTCCTTTCTGATAAGAGGAAAGGACAGATCTTGGTCGGGTTTGCTTCTAAGCTTGTCAGATTCAAGTGCTCCAACGTTGCCTTATGAATAGGATCAGCCATTCACAAGAAGAGATGAAATGGCGCAATGAAAACCATATCATCCTTGTGGCATAACGAACAAAAGGTGCCCAGCAAACTCTCCAACTTTCATACAAAATCAAAAGAAGAGAAAACTAGGAGAGAAAGGAAAGGAAAGGAAAGGAAAGGAAAGGAAAGGAAAGGAGAGGAGAGGGGCCAACACCTCAACCTTTGGCTAACCGCACCCTACCTACCGTTTCCTGGGCTTTATTGAAAAAACAATTCCAGTGGAGGGGGACAACAAATAGGGCTCACTACACCGTACGGCCTCCCCCTATTTGCCCACATTAGGTTCCATATCAAACACCGAGCCTCGTGCGCTTTGCATGTATTTCCCCAAGGGCCTGTAGGCCATATTACCGCAGCATGCCTTGCGACACAAACCAATACTCGGGAACTCGGGTCTAGACGCACGAGCCCTGCCTGAGCTTACTACACTCAGATATACACGCGAGAAAGGAGGGAGAATGACCACTATCTGAAATGAAATCAGAGGTGTATTATATTTCCCTGGGTAACTGGCTGCTACCATATACCAAGTTAATCAGACAAATACTATTCGCTTGCTAGCGTACTCTCGCCTAACTCAGACAAATAACCTCCCAGGATATGAGAGTTCTCTCAGCACCCGAAAAAAAATAAATAAAAATCAACCTACGTTGGAAATATTCTAGTAGCCGGTATGGAAAATGGAATTCCTCTCAGAAATTGAAAATAAAAGAAATTAAGATACCATAATTTCTGTGAACGGGAGTTTTTTTGTTTTTTGTTTAAAATAAATGATAAGAGCAGCCTAATATCCTGAAATATATGCATATATCACACAACCCAAAAACTGTCTGTTCCACGGCTTAGTTGAAGGACTGGTGGTCAATTTCAGGAGACATCCCATTTCTATCCCTAATTTCAAGTCTCCATAAGCCATCCCTATTCCCCTTGGTAGCCAACGAAGCAGGATTCCCAATTACCAGCGCGTCTGGTGCAGGTTCCATAATCCAGGAACACCGGTTATTCCCACAAAAATAAATAAATAAATAAAAAGGCATATACTCGATTGTTGCTGGGTTACACTAACTACAAAGGAATGCCAGAATAGGATAAAGAGACATTCACAGGACGATGAAGCAAATTGCTGGAAATTATTGGACTTCAGCCAAGAAGACAAACAATTACTTTACGCCTATGTGTGGTCACAGGCCACAATTTTCCAGGAGGACAGTTGTTATTGAAGACCAAAACTGCTTCGCAACAATTCACTGTTGATCATTTATACCAACTTTTTTTTTATAATTTCTTTCTTCATTAGGTAAGGTCGACAGGACAAGCAATATAGGCGATGTCATTTCATAATTAAAGAATTAATATTCGGGGACTGAAATTTCTTTGTGATCAGGACAATGTTACATTAACGACAGTCTGGTTTCGTCCAATAATTTGAAGTTTAAGTTTACTAACCGGGACGGCCTCTGCTGGAAGCAGCCGATTAAAGTTCGGCTTAGTATGGAATTAAGTCGGGTCCTTCTATCTCCTGCTTAATTTCAGCACTTCAGGATTTACCTAATGCATACAAACACACACACGTACACAGACAGACAGACAGACAGACAGACACACAGACACACACACACATATATTAAATATATATATACATATATATATATATATATATATATATATAGTATATAATATATATATATATGTGTGTGTGTGTGTGTGTGTGTGTCCTGTCTGTATATATATAAGTATATATATATATATATACTATGGGAGGGAAATTTGGTAAGAGTTTTCTAATTCGAGACATCCAGCGATAAAATGATGATACACGATATAATTCTGACGCCAAAGCATTATCTAATAATTATTCAATGTAAATATTTCCAGCTTACTCTATGGTTACAGCTTAACAATAATTATCATCATTTGAATATGAGAAAAAAAATCTAAAACAACGAAAGACCTCAATTATCATACAGAAAATTGATAATAAGTACGACAAATAATTAAGAGCAGGAACAGATGAAAAGGACAAAAAGATAAAAACTGGCAAGAAGTTCGGTACACTTCCAAGTTTTAATGATGAACAGAGAGAGAGAGAGAGAGAGAGAGAGAGAGAGAGAGAGATTTCGCATGATTAATTTGAACCAGAAACAAAAGAGCACTGACATTTCTCTCTTTTTGGACCTGCAGCAATTAATCATAGTTCATAACAAGTTCTGGGTGAAGAATTAACACAATAAGGAGAAACAAAGAGAGGACAAAAATAGAATAAAATCGTCAGCAATATAAAAAAGAAAAAAAAATACAGTTTCAGTACACACGCACGCACGCACACGCACACACACATATGTATATATATATATATATATATATATATATATATATATATATATATATATATATATATATATATATATTAATGTAGTAGGACACCAGTAATATGAACGAAACAGCAAAGAAGTACAGATGGTTTTAGTTGTTTTTACATATAAGACAGAAATTCATAAATATCTTCCCCATTTTTAGAGAGAGAGAGAGAGAGAGAGAGAGAGAGAGAGAGAGAGAGAGAGAAATAAGGACTTGGAGGGAGGAACAGTATGGTGGGGAGGGGATACGGGAAAGGGATGGAGGGAGATGAGAGACAAAATGGATTCGTCGTGCACTTGCAGTAAGTAACATTTCCATACCAAAGAGAAAGCCTTAACTTTTTCAGCAAAACACAGCAACCCTTGATAGAGGCTGCCATGTTTTGGCGAAGGAACATCGCCTTCTTTCGTGTTACCGGCTGTAAAAACACCAAGGTTCCCTTCCTTTTGCTTGTTTACGGGATGTCCAGGTACTGATCATGCATATATAAAACACGCGACGACCCAAAAATACATATAACACTGCAAGGATACATTCAACCAATGGACAGCAAAAACTAAAAAATATATTAACGAATGCAAGGAACAAGCCTCTCTCTCTCTCTCTCTCTCTCTCTCTCTCTCTCTCTCTCTCTGTTCATCATTAAAACTCTCTCTCTCCACAATCACTCAAATATCATTTTGAAAGATAAAAGTGAAAGAAAGATGAAAGTGAAAAATCTGTAATGTAATCTAAGTAACTTTAACATACGATTTCAATTACCATTCTAAAATCGACGTAGAAATGACTCTTTTGGCTTATGTCCATTTAAAGCTCAATTCTAATGCATAAGTGTGTTGAAAAACTGCATCGATGCTCTATTTAGGATAAGGATTAAAACGAGGAAAATCTAATTATTTAAGCCCATCATACGCAAATCTTATATATAAATTCCCAGTTCCCTTACAATACACACACACACACACACACATACTACATATACGGTATCAAGGAATGGATCTTTGAAAAGTGACATTGAACATTTAATTTGTAAAAAAAAAAATGTGCGAAGTTAACGTTCAGTGTTTATTTAAGTAGTAAATAATGTTTAAACAGTTTGCAAACTTCAATATACGACAATACTATTTACGTCCTGCAGAAGCTTTGCTTCGTAACTAAGTTCTTGTTCCCTGACCAGTCGCATTAAATTCTGCTTTCTTATATATAAACACTTCATCTCTTACGTAAAATATAACGTTGTGAACTCTGGCTGCAGCGATGAATTCTGACTTCAGGTGCTCGTGGTCCACAAGTACAATCATGACTTTTGGTGTAGCATAAGCCATACACACACACACACACACACAAATATATATAATATATATATACCGTCGAAGTCTGGTAATTCTTTGGGAGTCATTTAACTTAGTACTGACCAGATCCAAAGTTCCCTAATTTCGCTGGCTGCAAAACCGCTTTGAAGGATGGTTACAGAAAGAGTTATCCCATAGACTTTCATGAAGTATTTTGGAAAGAGGTTGCGACCGGCCACAGTCGATCAGTTACCATGTACAATTTCAAATTCTTAGTTCAACACTAGCACGATGAAGTTTTCAGAAAACAGTCCTAACCACTTTCCACCGGCAAGGTACCACCCAAACTCAGGACTGGTACACCTATACAGTGAAGCGCATTTGTGACTTCAATAATAATGATATGATTATGGCAAATTCCACAATTCCTAATACTTCATCAGACGGACCAATATCAAGCCTCCCAGCCCCCTCAAAGGTACTTATTTGCATCCAACACACAACAATCTCTGCTGCCGAAATAGCCAAGGGCTGAAGGTATTACTATTCAAAGCCCTTTCCGAATACGAACAGACTATTAAGTTTCCCCTTGGCTACTGTATCATCAGCATAACGGATGTTATTTCTCCTCCTGAGGGTGAGACAAGTTCTTCACTATTCCACTGCCTGTTACTTGCAAACGGCTCGTCTTTGACCCCTCTGTTCTAAACAATAACAGTTATCAGATTCCCTTTGGAATCAAACAACACAGCGATTGTTTCGTGTTCTTCTCTAGTGACACCACATGACAGGAAAAAGTTTACTGGTGATATACCCGCATACATACAATGATAAACACACAATAATAAACAAATCTAACACAAATACAAATATATACTACATACATACGCAGCCACACACACAAACATAAATATAAATAATATTTAAAATAATTTTTTTTTCTGCGCTGCAATACACATTCATTTACAAATAGCTACATTAGCTGAAATTATTCCATTGCAGATACAGAGTTAACTACATCCTATACGGGGTTGCCTTATTTACACTTAGTTAAAATAAACGCATGATACAGTTCATATCTAACTAAAGTTGAAAACGTACTCCTGTTCCGATGCTTCCGATACTTTTTCATTGATAAAATTTCCAAGTACATTCACTCTTATTTGACTATAGGCAACTATTTTGACAGCTGCACAATCGCATGTTATTCGATATGACTATGTTACTCTGCACTTTCATTTTTCATTTTTGTATTTTTCTTACACTGAACTTTGAGATTTTTCACTTCCTACCACAAAAAGATTTTATAGTTGAAAATAAGTAAGAGTTTTTGAGAAAAAAGTAAAACAATAAACACAAAGAAGTGGAATTACAAATAAAAGACAAAGAGCGAAATGTGCCAGGTACGAACTTCCCATTAGCTCTGAAAATATGGACGAAACAGTGTCGCATTCCCTCTGAAGGAAAACTAACCTCTTTAATTGCATTTCGCTTTCGTTAACACATTTTCGCATAACAATTAGATTCTGCGGAAAGCGGTGTCGTTAAGTCTAATCCGAATTTCAAATAAACATTCTCGGAACAGACCACACAAACTATCCAATAAAGGAACCGCCAATTCAAATATATTGAAAGGAAAGAGAAGTGTTTGTTACGGAATACCAGAGAACGCGGAGGTAAATAAATAAAACAATTTTCTCTCATAATGGATGAATGGCGAACCCGAATTCCTGGCCATATTCACAAAGAGGAGGAAGAGGCTTTCGGATGGCGGAAGTCTGATCAATTTTGGTGTTAGTCTACTGGCACAAGGAATAAATTCAATTACGGATAGGTAAAAAAAAGGGCGCCTCCTTTCAGTGCTGTCAGCAGGGAAATACTGTTGTTGTTGACAGCGATGTGAAAAACAAAAATAATAAGACCGATGAAAAATAGATTACAACCCGACGGATACAATCTTTTTCAACACCCTTAACTACACAAATATGATCCACGTGCCACGGCTGCAAGGGAAGTCTGTGAGACACTATAAAACAATCAATTTTAAAACGCCTGTTTTTGTGTGTTTAGAGACTGCTTCGCGAAGAGCACCATGTTTCCCCAAAAATTTAAAGCAAATAGCAATTCAAAGTACGTTGATAAAAACACAGAAGAACAGATGCTCTGACATTCTGAAGTACTACAAAGATTTTTGCTCTAACAATACACTTTCCATGTGTTCCAGATAGTATACAACTTGTGTCTGTGCGAACATATGAGAGACCTTTCAACTCTTCAATCAGTTGGACAGAGAGAGTAATTTCCCCTAAAACTGATTATCTTTACTATCACCCCCCAGGAAACGAACCTATTTCATGATGGAACAGTTTCCTTTTTTTTTTTCAACGTCAATCACAGGGAATCAAAAGTTCTTGTCCTTCTCACAGTAACCTGACCGATATGAATTCAAGATGAGACTGACTTCCTTCACAACTCACTCAAACTTTTAATTTCTGAAAACTTGTCATGCATTACACAGAAATTGGTTTCCTTATGAAACTTGAAATTCCAATTACAATTATCTGCTTTGATCACGCACAAATATCCGACGGACGTAAATGGCAGGCTGACATAAAATCTATGAAATAGGAATGGTTTGATTTGTTTGTATGGTGTTTTTACGTTGCATGGAAGCAGTGGTTATTCAGCAACGGGACCAACGGCTTTACGTGAATTCCGAACCACGTAGAGAGTGAATTTCTATCACCAGAAATAGACCTCTCTCACACCTCGATGGAATGCCCGAGAATCGAACTCTAGCCCAAAGAGGTGGCACGCCAGCACCATACCGACCATATGAAGTTATGCTTGAAATGGATAGAATAACTATGAAACCAGTCCTTCTACAATATTCTGATTATCTTACGGACTATTATTGCGAATAAGTTATAAAGAATTGTAGCAAAGACTAAGACAATAAAATGTGGCAATAAACAGTATCTGGCTGTGGTACGTTATGGCACGGTACTGGGCTCGTATCATATAAAACTGGTTACATATTTGTCACAACGATTAACAAGGGAATAAGATTTATACTGTTGAAAAACACTGCAAGTAACACACACACATGCACAGATATATAAATACACACACAAAATATATAGTACACACACACACACACACACACATATATATATATATATATATATATATATATACACACACACACACACACACACAACACACACACATCTATATATATATATATATATATATATATATATATATATATATATATATATATATATATATATAAGTATATACATAATGGGGTTGTGGTAAAACATTCTCCCTTAGCCATTTCGGGAAAATAATTTATGAATTAGAATATCCACGAGCATTAAAATTTTTCCGGAAAACTGCTGATTTTGCAAAAGTGCCGGCACACCCACCACGCCATCATCTTAAGACCCACAAGCAATTTCCGAGGCAAGATTATGTTTGGAACACTGAATTCTCCCGAAACTTCTACATAAACATCTTATGCAAAACAAATCTTGGGAATGAACTGGCAGAGTATATCACCAGACAAATAAGAACGTGAATATTATTTCCCACGGACCTCTTGAGGGGACGGCCACAGAAATCCTAAATTGTTATCTAGAAATGGCAGAATATCAGACAAGCCGAAGATGAATTAGTCTCATAAACAAATTCGGTAGAAGATGAAAATTTGTATACATATCCGTGTGGTGTCCACTAAACATTTACTTGCAACCAGGGTTGCCGTTTTGAGGAATTTCGTCTACTAGTGTGACTTTCTGATGACATCTGGCAACCCTCCCTGGTTTTTCCGACCACAGGCCACGGCGCTGAGGAATAAAATTCTTCACTTTGCCTTTTTAAGTTTTAATATGAAAATAGTTATAAAACATATCGTGCTTATTTCTGCATGTGACAGGTCTAAAATCAATGAGAAAACGTTTAATTTACTGTATATAAAGTTACAATATCATTGACGTCCTAAGTATGTGAAAAAAAAACCGTTTGTTGAAAACTTGTGAAGCACTCACCTAAAAAATGCCTTCATGAGCTGAGATGAACCAGAATTGAACAACGTAATTGAAGCTCACGAACGTTCGCTTCCAACTACGATTTCTTTGAAAATCAGAACTGTGTATGGTAACACTGCTAGAAGCGACTGTTGTTAAGAAAAAACGGCAACGCTATTTGGAACATTAGAGTACGACACTATTTATTTGAGCGATGCTCACAGAACAATTACATTCAACTCAACAGAAAACAGTCTGGGGATCTGCCAACAGGCGCATAAATCCGGTAGAGACAAAGGCGTGTTCTAGGAAGGGGTGAAGGATCCAGGAAAGAAGGTTGGAGCTGGGGGTGAGGTGGGAGGAAGGGAGGGGGTTGTTAGTTTCGAGGTTGGAATGGGCCCTTCCTAATCTCCACCAAACCAGCGACAAGCAACAGAATCCGATTTCAGATTCAGCCAATACGGATGATGGCACTTCACTGCAGCTGGTATGGATGACGAAGCTTCTGTTTCATTCAAGAACGAAAATAAGACATCGTTTTCCTGAGTCAATCAGATACTGAGGCAGATCTTGAAGGCGACACAGTTGAAGTTTTTGTGTACTCTTTATCGGGTAATGAATACGAATATTACTATTTCTCTTTTGTTGGCAATATGCTTGATAGTATTACTTTGTCTCAAAGCTAACAAGGATGAAAAAGCTTCTATATTGCTGTAAAAAATGTATTATGGATCTTGTCTACTGCAATACTGCTAATGAAGCATGTCTAATCTAAGAGCCAATATGGATGATGGAAACCGTGAAAGAACAAAAGAAATTTACGATCATTGACGATAACTCAACTCCCAACTTGAAACAGAAACAAACAAACCCTGACTTTCGCAGTCGGGACAGAGGTTTCATCATCCACCTCCCTTTCCGATGACAAGATGAGGCTTCCGGATCCAAAGCAATATAGATAACGAAATGTCTCCTGGAAGAGACAATGGATAACGAAGCTTTCATCTCTGAGTCAATCCCGATGCCGAACCCTCGGCCTTCATGCAAATGCTGTTTCAAGGCCGCGCCGGCGAAAAGGAGTTAGTAGTAGTAAGTCTCTCGACTGGGGGCGGGAGAAATCTGAACCCCATCCTCAAGCAAAAGGCATCTTCGGAATCAAATAGCATAATAAAATTATTCCAGCAAATAACAAGGAACGCTCCAATTCAAGTATTGATGACTTGAAAGGGAATCTCCCTACGGAACAGAGATGGAAATATGAAACTATTAAGCAAGCAAAAAAAGTCTTTGCACTCAACTAACGAACTAACAGTAAAAGAATATCAGGCATGTAACAAGGGAAGCCTTATTGTTGAAATTGACAAAACAGAAGTGGATCTCGATGGAATGGCAATCGAAATCTGAAAACATTATACTGTAGAGATGAAACGCATCTAAGTAGTTTACAAGTACAGGGAAAAATAGGAGTAGGAGTACTATATATTAGATAGTAAAAGCAAGGGATACAAGTCTTTTAGTGGGGCTATCCAAACTGGTAATATATCATAGTAATGATAAAAAAATACGGGAAATGTTACAACGATATGATAAACACTACAGAAAAAAATTGCAAAAAGCCAACAAGTCATCTAGTTCGTAATTGTTCATGCAAAATGAACAAAAATACTTGCCGATATTTACTGTGACTTCTCAAGAAAATAAAAAATAAACGCATGCTTCCTTCCAACAGCGCCACATTGTTTCAAGATTTAAAAAATAATAAAAACTGAAACTTCATTGCTATCACTAAGAATTCATGTTGAAAATATATCATACAGCAAAAGCAACGCGGAAGATTAATACTGAACCACTCATGGTGCCAAGCATAAACTGGATATCCCGAAAATAAGCCTCTTAAAATCTTTCAGTCATTTCCATTCACATTTGGATAATGCACCTACGTATCTGAACACTAACAGACGCACATGTATGGACACTACAGGACTGGTGTTTATTGTTTAAAATGTAAGTATGCCATCATGTAATAAGTGAGTGTGTTTTTCACCTTTCCAGTACTTCAATTCTACGACCAAACATCCAAAAATATATCTACGTCTGCAAATACTAGTGTGAATGGTTCATTATACAATGAACACTTAGGCAGACTCACTAAAATTAAATCCAATATTCTAGATACAGTTTGGGAAATATATAAAGAAGATATTGAACATGAAACTGATATGTAAAAATTTTTACTCCCCGTAAGGCAAGTCAAATTTACGTGCTTTAGTGTCGAACTAATTACCATAGCACCGAGTAATCATATAATTTCCGCCCTAATTATGACAAGCGCAAGCCCTTTGCCCTCTCTCTCTCTCTCTCTCTCTCTCTCTCTCTCTCTCTCTCTCTCTCTCTCTCTCTCTCGCAGGTACACACACACAGAATCACTGACAATTGTCGCCCCGCTTTGATCTTTGCGTTCGTTTTCATTTTTCAGTCAACCTAAAAATCCTTTTAATCATCCGACCGTCACTTGCTATTTGAGCAATTCAACTGTAAAAATGTTTGCTAAAAAGCTTCCCACGCACGAATCCGTGTAAGATGATACATATGAACTCATATGCATTTCTCTCTCTCTCTCTCTCTCTCTCTCTCTCGTTTTCATCCTCTCCTCTCTATCTCTCTCGTCTCATCGTCTCTCTCTCTCTCTCTCTCTCTCTCTCTCTCTCTCTCTCTCTCTCACAATATACTTAGCTTTGAAGTTAAAAAATCTTTAACGTAAAAATATACAAATTACCGGGTACTGATGTGCTTATCTGCCAAAAAGGAATAAAAACGGCTTAATAACTTGAAGAACTGAGATGTGTTTAATAGGAATAGTTTTACAAAAAATCACTGTCATTATGACGCATGCAGCATCCCTACCTTGTTTTACATACTTGCATTACATCACGCCACGTGTATTTGAGACGTAAAATAAGAACAAATGACATCGGTTGCACCAATTTTTCCATCGTCTTTGCTTCAGCAATCACCTGAAAATCATAGGTACGGTATTGGTCAACTGTCTGTTTACTCGACGATAACTCCAGAGGTCTTTTTCCGTCGTCTTTCCCACTTTCGCTTGTCCAAAATATTTTTCGTTTTTATGTAATCAATAATTTCCCCATCAATCCACCTCTGAGAGAGAGAGAGAGAGAGAGAGAGAGAGAGAGAGAGAGAGAGAGAGAGAGAGAGCTTATAAAATTTCTTTACACATTTCAAATAACGAAACTAAGCATTCTAAAGTCCCTGCCTCGGATATCCATACGTTACCTTCAGAAACAATAAAATATTTCGGCTACTTCCACGCTCTCAATGACTTTAATATCGCCCCATTTCATTTCTATCCTTTAATTATATAAAAAAAACTCGCTTATTTCACTCAATACCGGGATTCGTTCCAGCAAAAGTTTCTCTCTTGTGTCCCCGAGCTGCGAAATAATTTCAGTGTTACATTCCCTCTGAGCCACTCTTCATTCAGGTGGAGAGGTTAATGCTTCCCCAGATCAACGTTTTCTCTCTAAGATTGGCTTCAATTTTTTCTTCTATCTTTAAGCTTTGGGTGAAAAAAAGTAAAAGAAAAAAGGACTGATGTTTAAAAGCCAGTTTCCTCCTAATTCCCAATAAATGATAAATTTGATCATACGTCAGTTACTAAAGACACCGTAAGTATCAAAAGCTTCGACACTGAATCTCAGTTTCAATAACGTAAGAAGGACCGATTAACCCTCCCGTGCAAGTACTTTCCACTAATTAGAACACCAATTAACTAATGCACGTCTACACACTTATCCATAGAATGCCTAGCCTCTTAATCCCTATGAATTCACCTCTTTCATCAATAGCTATAGAGAGGAACTAATTAATTTCCCATCAAAAACTGCGCCCTTCCAACGATCTTTTACTGACATAAGTCTGAATCCATTGCCATAATCGTAAATCACCCATCATCCGAAAGCAACAATTTCTTTATAATAACCTATAGAAAATGTGCTCTCTTTCGATACTAAACTTAATTCCAGGAACACTATCGCAAACCACGTATTTCATCTCTGCTTATTTCAACAAGTTCATCCTAAACATCACACAAATTTTGTCTACTTAATTTTCCTACTGATGTCCTCTTCACTCTCTATCCATTGAGCCTGGTGTTCCTCTTGATGAGCTTTTGCTACAGCATTACTCGGCCTGTGTGTGTGAGAGAGAGAGAGAGAGAGAGAGAGAGAGAGAGAGAGAGAGAGAGAGAGAGAGAGAGAGAATGTGTTGATGTTATAAAAGGTTCCTCCAATGCATCAACCTCTTTTGATCATCGTGTCTAACTAAAAGCTTTTTCAGTGTCTTGCTCATACGGTATGCTCTTTCAGCTTGATGCCTTGGGTAAGTGCTTCAGTGCGATGGACTCGCTTCTTGTCTTTCTCTCACTTTTGTGCCGGGTCATGGAGCCCAGTCTTTTCTTTCGGGCACTGGAGGTAAATTGATCTCAATAAAATCTTTTGACGCATCACTTTTCCTTAACTTTTTTTTATTCAACAGACTAGACGCCAGACTGCTTTGAACCTCCTCGCACTCATCATCTCATCATACATTATATTTACGTGGATCTTTCCTTTTTTCCTCTGACTGTCTTCCTTTATTGAAAGAATCTGTAAATTATCAAGTCTTCCTTTATTGAAAGAATCTGTAAATTATCAAGTCTTCCTTTATTGAAAGAATCTGTAAATTATCAAGTCTTCCTTTATTGAAAGAATCTGTAAATTTAATTAGTCCTTCCCTTTATTGAAAGAACCTGTAAATTTATTAAGTCTTCCTTTATTGGAAGAATCTGTAAATTATCAAGTCTTCCTTTATTGAAAGAATCTGTAAATTATCAAGTCTTCCTTTATTGAAAGAATCTGTAAATTATCAAGTCTTCCTTTATTGAAAGAATCTGTAAATTATCAAGTCTTCCTTTATGAAAGAATCTGTAAATTATCAAGTCTTCCTTTATTGAAAGAATCTGTAAATTATTAAGACTTCCTTTATTGAAAGAATCTGTAAATCATCAAGTCTTCCTTTATAGAACGAATCTGTAAATTATCAAGTCTTCCTTTACTGAAAGAATCTGTAAATTATTAAGTCTTCCTTTATTGAAAGAACCTGGAAATTATCAAGTCTTCCTTTCTTGAAAGAATCTGTAAATTATTAAGTCTTCATTTATTGAAAAATGTGTAAATTATTAAGTCTTCCTTTATTGAAAGAATCTGTAAATTATCAAGAACTTCTGCCTTTCTTTCATCCCTGAAATGTGAGAAAGATACCAGCATCGTTTCTTTCGTAGAATTCTCTCTCTCTCTCTCTCTCTCTCTGTGTTACACACACACAAAAGCTGCATCTATTATAGAATCAATTAACCTTTACGGTTCTCTGTTTCTAAATTTATCTTGGCCCTATATGAACGCCCTTCGACATTTCTCTTTCCAAGTATACTCTAAATCAACTGGACTTCCCAGACAAGTGACCTTCGCATGCGTCTGGCGCTGCCCATACTGATGCAAAACATCAACAAAATTTGAAAACAGAATTTAAAAAAAAAAAAAAAAGTATATCCTCCTCGTTTTCACAAGTCTCATAAAAGTACAGGGAATAAAATGAAAGGGCTAAAATCGCAAGCGCAATGTTTACCTACTCCTTCAATGGTTTAAAACTTAAAGGGCTCCCTACACGTGAATACAACAATTCTTTGTGAAGCTTTGTTTGGATAGGAGGGATTTTTCTTCCATGGGAACCTTGCTCTCTCTCTCTCTCTCTCTCTCTCTCTCTCTCTCTCTCTCTCTCTCTCTCTCTCTCCTGGTAACGCACAGTTTCCCCTTTACTTGTTGAGTTTGGACTATTTTTTAGTTTCGATAATACCCCCTGAATTGGTTTCCTTTCCTTGAACATTCTCTCTCTCTCTCTCTCTCTCTCTCTCTTGCGAAAGGGGAAAGGAAAGGTGATATATCGCATCAAGTAAAAAATGCTACTACAGCTAACAATACCGAGCTTCTCCAAAGTCCCTTACCAAAACTTCATGACCAACAACACATAAAAACATATTTCGTTCCCTGGAAAAACTAGACTGGACATATTCTTCTCATCAAAAACGCCCTGCCTAAATATTCAGGCTCAATCTCGTTAGGTCACCGTCCTTGGTAATATTTAATATCTGGAGAGGAGCAACTTGATTAGGAAGAGGCTACTGCAGTCGAAAAAATGGCTCGCATGAAGATTGCAGTACACTTGTGTGTGTGAGAGAGAGAGAGAGAGAGAGAGAGAGAGAGAGAGAGAGAGTGTGTGTGTGTGTGTGTGTGTGCGCGGGAAATGGGACGTGGGGGCCGGGGGTAGAGGGGGGAGAGATCTGTCTACTCTAGTGGGCGAGATAGAGGCAGAGCAGAACCTTACCCATATCTATGCATTGAGCAATACCTTTATGAAGTCACTGGAATACACAAACTGCAATAACAATTTTTCTCTAGATATATATTTAGACATATATAATGTATGTATGTGTATATACGTATATATAAAAATATATGCATATGTATGTATACACACGCCAGCATACATATAAAAGCAGGAACATTATATTGCCAGTTGCCCCAAAGAAAATATAAAATTTAAAAAAAATTACAACAAAATACAGAAAATCACCTAAATGATAAAATTTCTAAAAAAAACGTTTTATTATGTAATTCACTTTATCAAATAAAGAACAAGGTAAGCAATATGGCAAATTGGCAAATTGAGCGAGCAATTCCGGTAACTAGTCAAACGGAACAAAATGGAAACAAGCAATTTTTATATCTACTTTGATTTGGTGAAGTATTCAGTCCCCGCGACATCGTTCTCTCTATTTTTTCTTCCTTTTAATTAACCATTTACCTACAGAAACTAAGGCCCCCTCATTCCTACTGGATGAGAGAGAGAGAGAGAGAGAGAGAGAGAGAGAGAGAGAGAGAGAGAGAGAGTTCAGGATTTGTCTATCTACATCGACAAGAGAATTCCAAATTCTGTCGAGGGATTTGCCATCTTTGATGTCTCCTTGCTGAGCTTTTCCATATTCATATTCACACATACAGCCATGTTCGTACACCTACCTTGGGGTTTGGGGGGGGGGGGGGGGGGGGGGGGGGAGAAGGGACAGACGGATGAGGGAGGGAAGGGAGAGGGGGTTTGAGGGTGCATAAGCGGATTGCCTCCAAACAGAAAGCATCAGGGCAGCAGCAACAGCAAAACAGACAATCTATTAATTCTATAAACAGAAACTCGGCGGAAATGTTACACTAGTCGCCGATTGGCAAGTAAGCGACTTGGTGATGTGACATATCCTGATACAAACAATATTTCCTTCGCAGTATAATTCACCAACGCTCTTTCAATCAATTCACATTGCATTTATTTCCTCTAGAAGCAATGCCACTGACATAAACAGTGTTTATACAAATAAAACAAAGGGAAAACAAAATAATAATCAATGATATGTTTGGACACTTTTCCTCATTGCTTGTACGTGCGCGTGCGTGTATGTAGTTGCATGTGTGTAAAACGTATATATGTCTATGTGCGCGTGTATGCATGTGTATATGTGTCTATGTATAAACATATATACATAACAATCTACGGGCTAAAGACTGGACACTAGAAACTCCAATTCACAGACTTCCGAGGTTCCATAAACCTCAGGCTCCCCCAGATCTTAATCTTAAGGAGAAAAGAACATATCAAGGACCAGAGACCAAATGACAAAGGTCTCTGCAAACTAGACTCCCAGAACACTTCCGGCAACGTCGCCTCAAGATTAATGCTGGACCTACTTTGAAGATTCAGTATCACACACACACACACACACGCACCACACACACACACACACACATATATATATATATATATATATATATATATATATATATATATATATATATATATATATACATTATGTATCAATGACCTCTCAAG